>NW_010512892.1:0-36682 GCF_000687285.1 Phaethon lepturus
CGGCGGTGTCGCCTGAGGGAGGAGCGGCTGCGGGGAGGGGTCGCCTCTGCGTCGCCTGACCCTGCTCGCGCCCAGCGCGGGGGGTAGCCTGACTGACCGGCTCTTGCAGGAAAGCGGTGACGGCCGGCCTCGGGCATGGCTTTGGGCGAGATGGATGGAGCGGGGTCGGAGCCGGAGGATGGCAGGAATCAGGAGCCAGGTATCGTCACCACAAGAAATATCCTGGAGAGTTTCACAGAGAGCCAGGAAGTCCGGGGGCTCATCGGTAACCTGAAGGAAATCTTTGGGGATCTGGTGACTCGAGAAATGACCGTGGAAAAATTCATAGGTAAGCACACCATCCTAATGGACCATATTCTTACATTGCTTAAAGGAATTTTTTACCAAAAAAGGACTAAAACGTTAATTTTGGATTAGTGATAATACTGAAGCTTTATCAACAGGTAGTTCAGGTTTATTTTTTTCACTTCATTTTCCAGATGTGTGTTCCATTATTATGTGGTACTTAACTACTGTAAATAAAAACCCACATCTTGGGTTTAAGAAATCTGAATTCTGACCCAGGTGTAGCCTCCAGTTTCCTAGTCAAATGCAGGCAATAATTTTGCTAAAGTTTGTCAAATAAAGCCATTTTTCGACCTAATTACTTGTTAAAAATGCATACATTTTGAGCTTTAAAGTGGTAATTTAATGTTTTTGCTTTTCTGTTTCATAGGAAATATGAAGGGCAGCTGACTCTATACAGATCATGTAATTCTTTCTGAGTGGAGGCAGCTTGGATCTGACTTAGTAGCTGAGCTTTTGTGCCATATAATGAAAGCTATTCTGCTTCTAGACCTCAGCTGAATATAGAAGTGGTATAATTATGTGCATGTAGCAGTGTCCTAGGTAACTAGCCTGTTATAATGCACATCTGTGTATTGGAGCCAATATTCTGACCAGATGGTTTGAAAAAGTTAATTCGAAGTTTCGTGTATTTATGAATGAAGTGGACTAACATTTTGCTAGTACTTTTGCAGAAATGGTGAAATTGCAAATACTTACAGTAAAAATATTGATCCAGTGTCTTTGACAAAAAGAAACTAGGTAGGCAAACAATAAACCAGAAAGCCCAAAATTTGGAAATCTGACCCTGCAGAAGTTACTCAGCAGAATTATGCTCAATTTGACTCTACTGACTGTTCCATCTGAGGAGGTTAATGCGGAACATGTTCAGAAAGAAGTAGCAAGAGCACTCATATTTGTGGTGATTAGTATCACAGGTGAAATGGCAGAATTTGATGGGATAGAAAAGCAATTACTGAAAAAATCTCAGTGGCTGAAAGGCCATTGTCTTCTCCAACTGATCATCTTGCTATGCTTGTCTTTCATAGTGTCTCTGTGTATTTAAATTGTATTTATGAAATTCCTGCATGCATCTCCACTCTATCACGTAAGTTCTTATGAGAAAAATTGCTTTGCTGCCCATTGAAACCTGTGACTTGCAATTCTTGGGACCAGGTCCTTTGAAGGTGGGGGGAATATTGCTGTATGATAAGTATCAGAAGAGCATATAATTTCCCAGTAAATACAGTGTTAATATACTTAAAACTGATAGGCACTGTACATCTTGTTTAATATTTGGTTATAATATTTAGTGTCATAAGGTATCTTTTAATCTTTCTTGGGCAAAATGTCCCAAATATGGTAATAGGCTAAATGTGTGGGATACAACGTTGAAGCTTAGGGAATACCTTTACTCTGTATGCAGATAACGCAGTAATCGGCACTTACAGAGGATTTTAATGCCGATCTCGAAGCATTCACAAAAACATGTGATGCTCATTTTTTGGTCAACTGTTAGAAGCAGAAGTTTGGAAGATAGCTTAATCTGCGACTATAATTTTGGAGGAAAATTTAGGAAGATTTTTTTGGAAATAATAGCATTAGAAGAACTTTTTTTCAGTTCGTTCTCTTCAGCATTTAGATTTTGGGTTTTATTTTAGAGTGTCAGACTGTGATCTGGGAAAACAATTTGGCAAGATGAGGAATTTGCTGTTAAATTCCACTTCTGCTTGAGAGCTATTGCTTTGGGTGTTGATGGAATTTCTTGTATTCACTAGTTCTGTTATTTGTACATGGCTTAAGGAATCATTATTTACAATGGGAGGTTAGTGATGATTAGGAGCTCAGGCTTCCCTCTTGATAGGAGACAGCACTATGGTATCCCAATGGAATTGCACAAGTTAGTGCAAGGATGCTGTCTGACTGGCTAGTATCTTGGAAGTGGTTGTGCAGTGTCATCCACTGGTCAACTACAGCACTGTTGAAGTTGAGTTATGTCTTAAATCTAAGAGTTGATGTGACAAGCAGAGAAAAGGGATGGAGTGCAAAACTGAAAAACAAGCAAATGCAGGAGAAAGAGAGGTTAAGAAAGTATTTTAGTTTTCTGATTAAAAAGCTATTTTCTGACCGAATACCTAAAATGGAATCATAGAATAGTTTGGGTTGGAAGGGACCTTTAAAGGCCATCTAGTCCAACCCCCTGCCATGAGAAGGGACACCTTCAACAAGAGCAGGTTGCTCAGAGCCCTGTCTAACCTGACCTGGAAAGTTTCTGGGGATGAGGCATCTACCACCGCTCTGGGCAACCTGGGCCAGTGCTTCACCACCCTCATGGTGAAAAGTTTCTTCCTTATATCTAGTTTAAATCTACCCTCTTTTAGTTTAAAACCTTTACCCATTGTCCTATCGCTACAGGCCCTGCTAAACAGTCTGTCCCCATCTTTCTTTTATCAGCCCCCTTTAAGTCCTGGCAGGCTGCAATAAGGTCTTCCCAGAGCCTTCTCTTCTCCAGGCTGAACACCGCCAGCTCTCCTAGCCTGTCCTCCCAGCAGAGCTGTTCCATCCCGCTGAGCATTTTTGTGGCCTCCTCTGGACCCACTCTAATAGGTCTATGTCTCTCCTGTGCTGAGGGCTCAAGAGCTGGAAGGACCCAGGCAGTCCCCAGCGCAATACTGGATCACTTGATCATCTCTTCTGAAATCCAACGTTAATTTCTGTAGCTGCTTTTTATTGACTCTAGGTTTAAATTGAAATGCTTTTGTTTCTAAAAACTGTGGCAAGTTGTTCTTAGTTTTTTTTCAATATTTAATTTCAATTTGTCTTTCCTCAAGTCAGTTCCTGAAAGGAAGGTAACGTATTAGGCAGCAAGATTAAGTAGTGTGAAATTTTGGAGGAGCGCAGGTAGTAATAGCTACAGTTTGTATTTGTCCAGGTTAAAATTTGTCAAGGATTCTTTGTTCTTTAGTAAAGAACATAGTTTTCTGTGTTCTATCTCAAAATAAAAAAACCTAGCTCTGAGAATTGTGACGAGCACCTTCGCTTGCAAAGTAGTACTATGTTGGGTTTTTTTCTGCTATAGTAGGGTAGCTCAAAAGAAAGAGATGAGAATTTTGCAATGCCTATACCATGTTTCAGTAGAGATCCTCAGTGGTGGAACTATGTCTTTAAGTATGTTCCAGGCATGGCAAGGAAGATAGCCTTGTGGTGAAACCCAGTGTGTCCAGGGAGAATTTCCCCATGGCTGTAATTAGCCTCAGGGTTGGAAAAGTGTCATGCTATTACAATTCTTGATGTTGAGATATCTCTTTGTGTGTGTATTTTAAAGACAATCAGTAATTTGACATGCTGACAAACAGAACAGTATGTAAAAAGTAAGGGGGATTCCATTTGTTAATGAAGAAGATGTGAACAAGAAGGCAGAAAGGTGTAAAGCAGCATCCTGGTTGTTGTGCGAGTAGGAGTGCAGCGTAAAGCTGGTACACCTGCAGCTGCAGACTGTAGTGGCTTCGTGTCCTCTGTTTGCAGAGTTCCATCAGAAGTGGTGTGCTGGTAAGTTGTGCTTAGGAAAGGAGAACCACAAAGAGCTCTGCAGTGAAGGACAGCAACAATCTCAATGATTGCTTGTTTCATCCATCTGTGGGGTTTGTCCACAGTAGTTTGAGAGACTCCTGGAAGGGAGTTCATGATTCAGTGCAGGTAAATGATTGCGCTACAGAAGTGGACAGCCTGTATTCTTATAGTCACTTCTGTGTAGTTTTCTTCCTTTTTGACATCACTTACAGGTGGTAGCAGCACTTAGCTCAAGGATACTGGAATCTTAAGCTAAAGCAGTCTAGAATCAGGGATGTATCTCACAATTAATGCTTGTAAGGGCTTTTAATTTGAATAGCTTATTACAGGTATCTTTTCCTTTTCAGGTATAATGGACAAATACCAGGAGCAACCTCACTTGTTGGATCGCCACTTAGGTAGGAATGTCATCTTTAAATAGTTTTTTGTGTATATACTTGAAAATCTGTTAAACTAGAAGGTCCATATTTGCATTACAAGATTGCTGTGGTTGATATTACTTATATTATATGACTACTATCTCCCTTTTTATTATTAAAAGCATGAGAAACTGTAAGCTAACTGCATGTAGTCTCACTTTTTTTTTTTCCTCTCCTTTCATTAGAGTGGATGATGAATTCATTGTTGGATATAGTACGGGACAATGGATCTCCTCCCCCATTAGTTCACCTGGCTTTTAAATTTCTTTACATCATTACGAAGGTAAAAAAATGCAAATTAAACATTCTGTAACTGAAACATGTAAGTTTCTAATATTTTCTTTGTTGTTGAAGTTTAAAAAAATTCACATTTTCAAAAATAGTAAAATAAATAAATAATTGTCTAATTGATGCAATGAAATGTTTTAAACTGTACTGTGAAAGATTAGTTCTCCTTTTTTATCATTTTCATGATAGCTTATGTTATTTAATGATCCAGAGTAGTAAAAATCAAGTTCTGAATGCAAAAAAATTGCAGACATTGAGATCCTGAGTGGTAAAACAAGAGTTGGAATGTTAAAAAGAAGAGTAAAGTATGATGAAGAATTAGATGGATTGTGGAATTTCCATCTGAGGGTAAGAAAACATTTTTTTGACTGTGAGGGTTGAACACTGGACTAGATTGCTCAGACAGGTCGTGGCGTCTCCATCCCTGGAGCTCCTGAATACCCTACTGGACGTGGTCCCAGGCAGCCTGCTGCAGGTGAATGTGCTTTAGCAGGAGAGTTGGATTAGATGGTCCACAGAGGTCCCTTGTTTTAAAGTTAAAGAATTATTATTCCATTAATTCTTACTAAGCTTGTGAAAACGCAAAAATCTCAAGGTATTTAAGACCTTAATTCATATCCTTGCTGTTCTTACTGCATAAGGATCATATGCAAGAAGCTTCTTTTCTTTTTCCTCAGTACTTGACAATGCCAGATGGCTTACTAAATTTTGAAACTTTCTGTTTTAGGTGAGAGGGTACAAACTTTTCCTCCCACTGTTTCCTCATGAAGTAGGTGATCTACGGCCTGTTTTGGATATGCTTGTAGACCAGAATCCAAAAGACTCTGAGGTGAGAACTTGCTGTACTTTTTGTTTCACTCTTACGTCTCCAACAGAAAAAGCTGATGAACAATGTAAGGAAAAAAAAATGGAAAAAAGTGTATAAAGTAGTGATACACCCTATCTGGTGTTAACTGAATATCTGGATTTAGTATGAAAGTCATCTTGTCAGAAGAGAAATGTCTTATTGAAGGAGAGGTCTTGTGTTGTTCTTTCATGGGATGTGTTCTAAGGATTTAGAAGCAATGGTGATAGAAGTGCGAGTAAAATCTTTAACCACTTGTATAAGGGAACAAATTAATTGAAACAGTAATAAGAAACGCAGTGAGGGTTATTGAACTTCTAAAAGGAGTAACTGAAAAGTCCTATTCCTGCAATGCATATCATTAATGGTTATGTTAATTTAGCTTGAAGTCATAAAAGTAAAATCACAGGAAACGGAGTATTTGGTTTTTATGTACTTATTCCTATTTCTTAAGGTAAACAGGCTGTTTTTTATACCTTTGGATTTTGTCAAAGTTTGTATGAGAACTTCTATTTTGATGAGGAAATGAAGACAATAGTTAATTTTCCTAGTTTAGTTTCATAAAATGGTTTATTCTATCTTCAGATCTGTGAGGGGTTTTATTTGTTGGTTGGTTGTTTTTTTAACTCCTCTTTTGAAAGGAGGGAGATGAAGGTTGGAGAAAATCGCACAATTATGGCATGAGGCATGAATTGCTTGGATTTTTGCCTTTTGATAATAATTCCTGGGTGTGGAAAAATAACACCGAATTTCACATTTTTTTTTTTGCCTCTTTGCAATTTGAAAACCAGGTGACACCGCTTCATTATGTGTCCTGATTTAGTTTTATTTGGCTGGGAATGTTCTGGGCAAGAATTCTGATTCGAAAAAATATTTAAGCAAAGAATTTTTAAGTGGGGTTTGAGATCATAGAATATGTTGAGTTGGAAGGGACCTGTAAGGATCATTGAGGCTAACTCCAAGATACCATAGTTCATATTCTTGTATTTTTGAATAAGGAAAAATAAGAATTCCAGAAGGCTTATTAAGATAGGTGAATTTTAAGAGAGATCATAATCTATTATAAGTAACAAAAATCATGGATATGAAGACAGTGATTGTACTGCTGCTCTAAATTCAAATAATTTTTTTAATAAATATTGTTGCTTCTGACCACTTTGCTGTTACTATTGATGTAGTTTTACAGATTTAAAGCTTATAAGAGTTCCTTCTTGTCTGTCTGTCTCTTCAAAACACATCTAAAGTTGTTTCAGTAAACCCATGAAAACAATACGTAAGAAATTAGGAAGAAGAACATATTTCTCTCATATTTGTGACTGGAGGGAAGGAGAAAACAGGAAAATTGCAACATGCGGTTTTCCTTTGGGAAGGAAATAAACTGGTCTAGATTTCACATTAAGAGGGGAGGGGCCATTAATTTTGTTACAGTTTTCCTGTTTAGAATCTCTTGTAGTTCTGTCTCCTTTGGTGTTACACAGCATTTGGGTTTGGAGTTTTGTCATCTTTGTCCTACTCTGAAAGTTCCTTGGAGCTAGTGGATAGTTTGTGCTCCAGGCACTTTTTTGGAATATGTTCCAGAAAATGAAGTGCATGTTTTGTTTTACCATTCTCTTCCAGACTTGGGAAACTCGTTATATGCTCTTATTATGGCTCTCCATGATATGCTTGATTCCTTTTGATCTGGCCCGTTTTGATGGAAACATTATTTCTGAGGAAGGGCATGCTCGTATGCCAACAATGGATCGCATACTTAAAATAGCAAAAGTAAGTATAATACATCTATAATACTTTCAAACCTGTGATATTTTTCTTATGCTTAATCTTTCAATATATAATATTATTAATATAATAAATTACTGTCTTTTCAGAATATTATTTAAGCCCATGTTTTCTGCATCTAATCTGTAAAGAATTTCTCTATAGTTTTGTGCTCTTCAGTGTGTTCTTTGTTGCTTTAGTGTCAGATGAGACTGTTACTTATTTTCCCTGAAGTAGTAAACTTATTTTATGACTATGATATGAATGCATGCCTTTGATTATGTTAACAGCTTTTAGCATTTGAAAATACTAGCTAGATTTTATGAAAGCCAAGCTTGATGATTTAGATGGGAAATGAGCATTTGATCAGGATGAGTAACATTGGAAGCTATGACTGCATGAGGAATTTTCAACAAAGATAAAATTTCACTCGGCGTAAGCCGAAGTGGTTAACTTGTCATCCCTTTAAGATAAAAATAAACAACAACCTTCTCCCCACAAATACCTGAACAGCTTGTGCTTTTGTCACTTGCTGCACTTTAAGTGGCTTATCACTTGTAGGCATGTAGTAGCACAAATATGACCGTAAGGTAAGGTTTCAGTAAAGGTAAATTTGCTTTGAAAGACACTGAAAGGGAGAATTTGTTGTCAGAGATACAGTTTGTTAAGTGGGAAATTTGATTTTTTACAATCGTAAGCTCAGTTTGTAATCATAATAATTACATAATATATGTAATCATAATAACGTTTGTAATAATAAATATTAAGTTGTATATTCATGTACAAAGTTGTTATGTAGTTGTTACTAAATCTACACGTATGAATTCTTTTACTATTAGTTTTCTTTTACCTTTAGTGTTACTTGGTTGTCAGCGATAAGGCTCGAGATGCAGCTGCTGTGCTGGTTTCAAAGTAAGTCTTTTTTGTGCTTCTTGGCAGAAAGGCAAAAAGCTAGCTCCCATTTCTCCTGCCATTTTTTTAGTCTGACGTGCTACTAATGACAGCATTGGAAGGACTGGAAGTTGCCAACTGTATGTGGGATGTTAAACTTGCTTGAATCAAATCCATTAGTGTGTTTATTACTTGAAATGCTGTGTTTTCTTCTGCTTACTAGAGGAACAGGTATTTACCACCAGTGATATGGACCTTCAGTGATAAAAGGATACTGATCAAATTGCCTTCTAGGGACTAGTTTATGTTACAGGGTTTCAGAAAGATACTGTTACTCTGTGTTGCTGCTGGTTTTTGCAGTGCATGGTAAATAGAGAACTGCTATTTAGTATTACTGGCTTGATGTGTCCTAGTAGTACTTAAGTTATGTAAACATAAATAGTAATGCTAGAATTTAGTTTCTTGATATCCCCCTTGTCACTTTCTTCATTCTCTCATCCAGAACAATGGATTCTGTTTTCTTCTGTCAAATAATTCATCAGATGAAACAGGTGTAGGATAATGGAACTTTCTAAATCCCATTGTAGAACATGTAAACCGTGTAAAACATGGTTGTTGTTCAGACACTGAACAATTTGTGACAGAGGTGCAGTTGTTCTGACGCTTTTTTCACCACTTCAGTAATACTGGTGCTAGAGTTGTTTATAAATTTGAAATAACGAACTTCTATATCTGTTCTTTCCTCGTCTAGTGCATTAGTGGAGATTGGTTTCATTTGTGATGCATATGCAAACCAATTACAAAGACCATAAACTGTGCTAGTACACACATATCTTTTTCCAGTATATATCACAGTACATATTGCAATATATTCTAGTGGAAGAGGGCTTTAGTCAGCTCATTTTGTCATTTGGTTTTTCTTTTCTTTTCTTTTCCTCTCTTAAGCAAGCAAAACCCCAGAATTTTTACACCAGCATATGCTCGCTCGCTCTCTCTCTACACTAGGGGGCTCTGCCAACATAGTTTTGCCAGCGTAGCTGTAGGAGCAGAGGCTCTGCAGGGTGAACAAGATGAAATGATGACAGCGGATGTGGATAGCTAGTCTGAACTATAAAATCTGTGTTACCGTTTTTCTCTGGATTAGGAGGCACTAAATTTGTGGGATTAATTGTATCAAAATAGTTGTTAAATACAACATTTAGTAGAGCACATCCTAACTGTCTTTTTGGGAAATAACTCTCCATGTACTTATTTTAAATTTATTCTGAACTTCAGTCACATGACTCAATGCTTTAGAAATTTGTATTTAGTGAGTATAATGCTACAGTTCTGAATCTGATGACAAAAAACCCCACTTCTCTGTTCTAGAACCGACAGTGTCAGGTGGAATATTCATGAAGGAGTTGAGATTAGAATTGTAGTTCTCTGGTGACTAGTCCTGAACTTTTCTGATTTACACTGAAATATTTCAGAGCAAAATTTAAGTGAATGCCTGAATCATTTGAATAGTCTTTAACAAATAATCTTGCCTGTTACATACTTATTTCCATGTGACAGAATGTAGGTTTGTTTTCTTATCCTAATTAGTTTTTGCAGTCATTTTGGAAGTGATAATGGGAATTTGCTTTTCTAGGATTTTTATATATCTGCATTGGTAATCTGCCTTGTCAGAAGTTGACAGAAGCAGAGGATTTGAGGTGAAAGTGTGACTTAGAGTGGATTATTCTTGAGCATTCATATGTGCCTGAATGTGCCATGTATATTTTTCACTTCCTAAAAACCCAGAAAAATACCCAAATCAAACAACTGTGATAGATGTTTGAAGGTACATCCAGTATTTGGAAGCCTTCTCCATCCTTACGACAGTAATTTTAAAAGATTCTTTCCTCACATTATACTAACTGAATTTGCACTTCATTTGCACTCCAGGGTATCTGTAAAACTAAATTACTAGTGGAAGCATATATAGTAATGGGATTGATTACAGCATTGCATTCAGCAAAACTTTGTCTTCATGCAGTGCCCAACCTTGGATTTCAGAGGGATTTCATAAGTACCTTATATCCTAATGCAGAGTGCTATGCAGGCATGTTATTAGCAGTTGCCTTATGTTGTCTTCACCTCCATTTTATTGGCTGAATTGATTTTTATTAAAAGTATATATTCATAACAAATAAGGTGATAGAGTACATTTAGCCGGTTCTAGTACCAGCTGCATCAAGGTGTGTAAGGCTGTAACGGGAGCAAAATTACTATTTAGTGTAGTTAAAATTATTTAGTTTATTATGAAAACACCATTTTCAAAATAGCCTAATGGTTAAAACACTTCATGAAGAATTAAAAGACCCAGATCCAAGACCTTTGGATCCACCAAGGCTTTGGTGCACTTGATTTCACTGCTTTCACATCCCAAAACAATTCTTTAATGAACAGGCATGTTTATTCTGAGCTGAGATCACTCTTTCATCTTCTTGGAGTTAGACTGTTAGGGGTAGGCAGGAAAACAGAAGTCCTAGGACAGACAGAGAGATAAGATACAGGAGTCTAACTCTGTAACAGGCTGAGTAGGAAACTCCTTGGGGACTCTGCTTTAAGGAGTTCATGAATTTAAAGTGAAGTTTAAAAATGTCAGGATCCAAGACTTCCTGTTTTCCAAAGTAATTTACTTTTCATAGGGCAAAGGAGCTGGAGGTTGTTTCATGAATTCTCTTTTCTGTCTGCTCAGTGACCTGGTGGCAGTAGGAGGAGATGAGGCTTATCCTTATCTTGCTTCTAGTCTGGAGGTTAAGGCACTCCTTTGAGAAATTAAGATTTAAACTCCTCTGGGCTGAGAAAGGGTCTAGGAACCAGTTCATCTGCTCTCTTACCTGTGCTATTGTGCAAAAGAAGGCTTTGTCCTTGCTGCTCTGTTATAAAACAAACCACCCCCCTCAACTAACCCCTCCCCCAAATCCTCACTGTTCTGTTGCTGAACACAATAGATACTGACCTTGAAGACAATTCAAGCGATCACATGGCTGCTCACTGTTTCCTGTGTTCTCTCTATTTAATATTCCCCGTTAGTTAGCTCTGGGTGCAGTTCACCATTTAATTTGTAGGTATATAAATTAACCAGATACAGGCTCTGTGTACATCCTTCTTTAAGCACTATGATTTGTACTTTGTGAGCTTTCCCATGAACCTTGTTTCCTTTGATTTAATTGAGAACAAATTTTTCTTTTTATTTAGTCTGAATCTCTGCTGGAACAGGACCCTAATTTTTAGGTGCTAAGAATACTAAATTAGATAACTGAAGCAGATGCCCTGACTGTAGCTTGGCTGGCACTGATGACGACTGAGTAGAGTTTTATGAAAGTAGTTTAACCGTGATGAACCTCTTTTGCCCCGTCTAAAATGGGTAAAAATGCATCTCTTGACCCATTTAGTGGGTTAAATAACAGGTGTTTGACCTTTTCAAATATCTGAAAAAACAAATATAATGCTGATGATTATTCTTCATGGGCCTGGCTGATAAAAGTGCAGTATGGACCAATTGTTGGTTTGCACCAATTTTCAGATTTGCAGGATAGCTCTTCTTGGTGAGAATGGTGGAGAATCCTCATATTTGTTTCAGCTTTTCACTAATTCTAATGAAAGTAATTTTTATGTGGGACCTTTGGAAAGCTTGCTTTACAGTTAAGATGAGAAATCTTTAGAATCCAAGTTTATAGGTTGGTTTGAAGTGAAAGTGAAATTCTTGGTCAGAGCCTTGTACAGAAACAGAAAAGCCAAAGACATACGATGGTTTGGAGTGTTCCCACCCTCAGCAATTTAGGAAAGATAGCCACTGGAGAATTGTTTTTAGGAACCACAACCAGTTTGGATAGCAGGAAAAATTATTTTTCATTGTCAAAGTTAGTAACTGCAGTGTTTTTCTTTTTTTTTTTTTTTCTGTGACAGATTTATTGTCCGGCCTGATGTCAGGCAAAAAAGGATGGCAGATTTCCTGGACTGGACACTTTCAATGTTATCTGAATCTTCCTTCCAGACCATGGAGGGGACTGTTGTTATGAATGGCATGCTCCAGGCTCTGGTAAATACTGTTTCTCCTTTAGAAGAGAGATGATTGTATTTATGATTGTATGATACTGCTATGGTAGATCTTTAATAGCAAGTGCACAGAAAGGTTCGTGTTTATTAAAAAAGGGTAAGATAATATACAGCTAGAATTTCCTTCACAACAGTTTTGAAGATGTAACTTCCCATGTATCTATATTTTCTTTAAGTGTTCTGGTCATCACCAAATGAAAGTGAAGTTGCCAGTATAGATACTGATAAATAACTCTCAGAAATGCTTTTAAATATCTGATTGTGTATCAGAAGTCATTTCATAAGTCAGTTTGGGTTGTGGTTTTGTTTTTGGGGTTTTTTTTTTTGCTTTGAACAAAACCTTTGAAATAAATGAAAAAATTGGGACTGTATGATGAGGTTGAGCTTCTGATATAGTAGTGGTCTCTCTTAGGCTTTGCAGAACTGGTAACCAAAATGCAAGTGGTTCTTGAAAGTTGTATCCATTCTTTCATTGTTCTAAAATATTATTCTCAATAGTTTTAATAAGACATACTAAAGTTGTTAGTGTCCTTCAATAGTCTGAAAAAATGCAGTTTCCTGTGGTTTTGCTTCCTAACCTGACCAAGTTTTTTGCTTAATGCTCCTTACCTTGTGAAATAACAGTAATTTATGACTCAGAGCTGAATTCTTAGTTTGGGTTTTAAAAGTTGTATGCTACGCATGGGAAAAAATCTGTAATACCTGAATCACTAGTATATGATAGCACTCCCCTTGTACATTCTAAGAAGCTTTTTATAAAAGCTTTCTTGTAGTTTTATACCCTTAAAACTGTTGGTGTGCATTTTGAAATACTTCAATATCAATAACAGTTTTGGTATTAGTTCCAATTTTGATGTCCGAATATATTTGGGTGGAATGGTGGAGTTTGTGTGGGTGGAGTTGTTCCTTCTTGGTTTTGTTGTTGACCAAAGTCGAGGTAGTGCAAACAAAGTCAGATTACATGTGTCTTTGCACAGGTTTAAGGATTTGCTGGTGTTTGTATGAGTTTCTATAATTTGCATAAATTTGCAGCTCTCTCTAAATAATTGCTATGAGGACTTGTATGCAGTATGTTACTAAACATCAAAGCAAAGTTCTGGAACAAGTGTGTGGTGTGTGGGGTTTTTCTGTGGGGTGTGTTTTTTTTTTTTTTGTTTGGTTGGGTTTTTTTGTTTTGTTGTTTTTTTTTTTTCCTCCAGCAGCTCTTCCAAATCAGAAGATACAAGAAATGATCTATATTTAGAATAACTTAGGACTTGCTGCTTAAGCAGGAGGAAGCATTATTTGTATGCATTGCAGTATGTTTCAAAAAGCAGAATGATGTTTCATCATTTTATTGTCAGATCTGGAAAGGGAGACTGACTGTTTGCCATTCTAGGTGCATGATGAGACCTGTAGGATGTATAATACATTAGTGTTTTGTCATAATTCCTTTGAGTTTGGCTTTGGCTCTATCCACCTGTTCATTAGTGCATACTAAGCGAAACAGGTGAATACTTAACAAGTAGAATCGAAACTAGAATGTGATACAATACACCTGGAAGCAGAAGCCTGCCTTCTTGCATTTCTGTGAATTTTTCTTGCTCTGTGGGGTAGGAGAAAGTATTTATCAGGCCAGTTTTATTTGTGTCCTACAGCTCATAAGTCTTGTTCCAGTTGCTAGGTATGAGCAGCGTGAATTTTTAAAGCCTTTACTTGCATTCAGTCTTCAATTTTTAATTTCAGTTACTGCAATGGAAGCGTGAGTTACATCATTAGGGAATAAAGGTTTTCAGAATTATATGTATGCAGGTATGTGTGCACGCAGACATGCTTAAGTGGAGTCAGAAATACTTATTTCAAGAGTTTAGTATTAAGAATTTTTAACACACTTCTAACAATAGTATGTTGTTAAACCAAAAATATAAGAGGAAAATAAAAGCAGTGTTTAAGTAAACCTTTTCTCTTAATCATGCAAGATTCTAACAGTCTGTACAGAAGCATAATAAGTTATTGGTAAGTGTGTAAAGCAGAACACATCCTCATGAGGCACAACTAAAACTTGTGTCAACAAGCTTCAAAAATTCGTTGCCCTTGGATTCCTCCAGCAACTTCTTACTTCAGTAGTCAAACTGTAGTTTCCTGGGCATTTCTCTCTGAACAAGCAGGAGAAAAAAGACCATTTTTCAGTTTCCAGTCAGTACAGCAAAGCAGGTTTCGGGCATGTAACAGGTTTTGGGAATGTCACCCACCAAGGTGGGGATAAAAAGTCTTTCTCTCTCTTCATCGGATCGGTTTAGGGCTGCCCCTAACGGGTGAATTTCAGTTGGGTTATGATATTATGCTGCTTACGGTCTGCATTTAGGAAATAGCTTGTAGTGAGATTGGCTTGGCAAAACTGTTTTAAAAAGACATGCGAAACTCTTGCATTTCAATGAACTGAAACTGCAAGTTATGTACGCAGTGAGTAGTTCAACGTTGCTGCACTTTGATCTGCCTCTTCGTGGCCTTAAGTCTTGGTGATTAGGTATGCTACTGTTTAATCTAACTCAGCATTATGTGTAGAACATGTACTACTGTTTCATGATTCTTGTTGAAACACGCAGCCTGCATTACATATTTTAATTCCACCAATGCTTTTTTCTTTTTTTTTCTTTACACCTGTCGTCAGTAATATATCATTTCACAACAGGTGTGCACTAGCAGGAAACTTTGCTTACAGTATGTCAGATTTGTTTTTTAAAACTGCCCTCTTTTGTTGAAACTAACATTGCAATGTTGAATTAACTTAACTTTTGTGCTTGGATACCTTGTATATTTGAAGGATTATAAATGTTGGCTTAATAAGAAATTGCTACACTTTTTTATAACATTTGTTTACTTGAAGGAAACTTCTAACCTGTTTCAAGAATCTGCATTTTAAATTCTCTTGGTCTGGAGGTTTGCTTTTAAACCTGCCATTATATCAAACAGCTTTTTAGTTATTGCTGCAGGGTGTAGCACTCCCAGTTCTTGCGTGACAGAGATGTCATCATGTTGAGGTAGCCTTGGGCATTGAAACTTATTAAACCTTATTTGTTTTATAAGTGATTCAGTATACAAGTGTGAGTAATAATTAAAAAAAATAAAACGCCCTACACAGTGATCTGATGAAACTTGAGAGTCTTAAGAACAGGGCATTTCCCTGAGCTGTCTCTAATGCAAAAGTTATTTAGCAATAGCTACATGCTTATGTAAATTTTGCTCCAGGGAAGAAAGAACTCTCTAAGTCTATTCTTTCAGACCCAGAGGCACAAAAATAGAATATTTCCAAATAGAATGTTTCCCAAGTCTCTATATTTTTGGCATTCTCAAAGAATTAGCGATGCTAGGATTGTCTGTTGGCATTATTTTTTTAAAAAGGTGCTGTTGCTTAGTGGTTTGGTGATAAAGATATACAAAAAGCAGTGCTGATAGAAGGAGAAGAAAAAAAATTCTGCTGTCTGCAGATACCAAGGGCACTGACCCCTTTCTGGTCATACTGTATCTTCTCTCCTCCTGAATGGCACAGAGTACTCTAATGCGGCCTTGTCTGATACTTCTGAGGTTTTTTCCTTCTCACCAGAAGTACTGTGGTTAGTTCAAGGTTCAGAAGTTCTGTTATCATAAGACTCTTTCTTGTTAGAATATAGTACTGTCTCAAGCTGCTGTTTTTTTTATTTCCAAGTATTTAAAATCTGTGTTTTTGAGTAGTCTTGTTAAGATGGAAAGGAACCATTCTGTTAGCTCTCCATGTGTTAGTCTAAACTTTTCAGGCTTTCAACTCTTAAATAACTAAGACTTGATGAAAACTGAACTCCTTTTGCCACCCATTTAACTGGGCTCTGTGCTGAAGTTTGTCAGCTCAAGTACCATGTTGATGATCAATATCCTGACAAATGTGTGTGACATGCAGAAGGAGTACTACTTGTGTTGAAGACATAATAAGACTGAGGGCTTTAACTAATCTATTTTACCATTAGCAGCACATATAATTCATTAAATATTCTCTACTTTCAGGTGAACTTACTGTTCTGACAGCATGTCCTCCCTCACCTTGTTTACCTCCCCACATCTGGCCTGGAGGCAGCTGATTGCTTTCCCTGGACCTGGATGTTGTGTGACTACTAGGGGGTGCTCCAGAGTAATGAAAGATATCATTTTCTTCTCTTCCCATAGAGGCTGAAATTATCCTTCCAATCCTTAAGTTGGTTGGTTACAACCAGAGGGTAGATTCAGACTTGTGTCTCCTGCTCGGCAGGAAGATGTACTTGCTACCAAACAGTCAGGCCATCCTTAATGGTGATTTGTATAGCTTGGGGAACATGTCCTGGAGATGATCCTGGCTGATATATCTCATGAAGGTCGGGCCTAAAGTGGGTTATGCAGACAATTGGAAGGTGTGGTGTGTTTCTTCTGTGATTACTAAGAAACTAGGCTTTGTTTTCCTTGCACCATGCTATTTCTAAAGCAAAACCAGACTTGACAGTCGTCATTGCTTGCACACCACTGATTTTCTCTAATTTGTAGGTGGCTTAATTATTTATAAGAGAGGGAGTCACATACTTTTCAACAGTTCAACAGGTTGGGTAAGTTGGTGTATGCTGTATGTCCTCATTAAAGTGAAGAGACCATGGCGTAACCTTGATTGCCTGGATACTCCAATAGACAGGCTCCTTACTTTCAGTATTGTTAGTTGCTGACACTAAAATGTCTATGCAGGTGGCAAACCAAGCTTATTAATTATTTTGTTTGTATCAGATTTTTTGAAATGGTGTGCCTTGGATGTTTGTCTTCCTTCAAGGCAGGAAGTTTAAGCTGAATACTGTAATGCTGATTTGTCCTTTTTTCTATAGGTTCTTTTATATTTTCTGTTCATGCATCATGTACTTTTCTTTTTTATATAACCCCTGTAAGCTCCAGGTTTGCAGGATTTTTCTGAGACAGTAACTTTGCCTTACATGCATGACTGTTTGTAGCACATTAGATAGGAAAATACATTTCTTTTAATTTTTTTTTTTTTTTTCTTCTCCCTGAAGACCAGCATCAGTTAAAGTGCTCTTTTATTTACTCTGGAAAACATATCCACTAAGCTCAAAAGTTTGGGTGATTTGGGCTTGTGAATGCTTTGACTATTAAATAGGTAATGAAAACTTCTTTTCTTGACATTTCTACAATCAGAAAAAAAAACACAGACACTGGATTTCCTGCTGTGTTGAATATTTGAAGAGTAGCTCTCAACAGTTTGGCTATTACCTGTTTACCTCTATAAAAACTGTTTTTTTAAAATGGCTGTTAAACTTTTCTCCAGTACAGAGAAATACCCGATGTATCACTTGCTGAAACACCAGTGACCTGGTAGCAGGTTATATCAGACCTGCAGTGTATGTTAGTGGATGCAAACAGAATTTTCTTTCCTTTCAGAAATTTGTCATTTTCAGCTGTGTTTATTCCAAAATCAGTTGGTAACATATTTTATTGAACAAAAAATATGTAAATATTAAAGCCCATTCTTTTAAAGTTTACTTATTAATTTAAACACAGTAGTTATGGTGTTCTTTAGTTAATTTTTACTTCCCCTAAAAACTTGTATCGATAAAATAAAATCACAGAATCCGTAACTCAATTGATTTACAGCAGGTACTATGATGATTTTAACATCTGAAAGTATATTATAAATCCTTGCAGTATTTTGTTTGAGACTAGATGTTCTGTGTTGAATATTAGATGTGAAAATGGTTTATTATTTAAGTATGTAGTGAAACTGCTGTAGGGAAGCAATGTATGTTTCACTTTTTTGTTCAGAAAATAATAGAAATGGTTGTGAAATGGAATCTGTCAAGTTCACTGTTCTAAATTGATTCATAGGTATGTGAGGCTGTTTTCTGACTGTTTTTTTAGAAAAGCGTTAAAAAAAATTATTGTACAGTATTTGCAGAGTTTTCTCAATTCCTGCTTGTGTGTGGGTTAATTTCTTCCCACATCTTGCTCTAGAGGTACCTTCTAGTTACGTTTTTCCTGAGGAGTCAGAACTGAATTCAAAGTTGGCCTTAAGGATGTGAAAACTCATGGAGAAACTTGTAGAAAGATGCCAGAATTTAGGAACTACGTAAGACTGAACATGTGTAGATATTTCTTGAGGATTCTCTTCCACCTTTGCAGGAGTTCCTAGGCAATATGCTGAGAAGTGTGAGCGCAGACATCCAAATGCATTTGTCCAGGACCATTCCCAAGGCTATATTAAAAAGCTGTTTCTGTACCACTACATCAGGAATTATACTGTGTTTTGTTTTGTACTGATATGCTTCAGTATCATCCTAACAATTTAGGGGCAGCCTGTGTGTGCCTTCAAAACAGTATTTGCTCTTAACTGGGCTTTTACAGAAAAAGGAGAAGTAATTGTGAAGATAAGGCACTGCAGAAATGCTGCAGTATCTCCTAGCATCTGCTACAAACTTGCTAACCTTGTGAAGAAACCATCTAATAGGTTTTTAAAGCGGAACACAGGAACAAAGTGATGAAAAAATGAGCTTCTGCATGCTTCATCAAAGAGGTAGAAAATCTTAGAGGTGCTCTAGATTTGTTAATTACACCAAAGATTTGCAGATTTTCTGTTGTATTTTCTTGAGGCTTTATATTTATTTTTTCTGGATACTGGTATGGTATATTGATAAAAGCTATGCTATATTTATACCATTTGTGTTGGTAGTTATTTCTGTTAGCTGTTCCTCTGGGCCTGAAGTAGTTCTGTAGCATTACTGCTTTGTAAATGTAGTTTTTAAAGGATGCTTTACGATTGCATAGTTACTGGTGAAAGCATTAAAAATCTTAAAGAATTCAATATATATTATCAAATTCCCCTATATAGCTTATAGTAGAGCTGATCAGAAGTGCTAATTTAGGATCCTAAAGTGCAATTTGGTAGCAAAACAAAATAGAATGGGTACATAGCCTAAAGGTGTTTTTATTGCCTTTGTTGCTCTTAACCACACCTGCAGTACGGGAGGCATGTGTGTGTTTGGTATGTGTGAGAAAGTACATATTTTTAAGGTAAGTCTGTTCTTGTTTAACTCCTAGGCATATTTATTGAGGAAGACTTTTCTTCTGGTAAATGACAAAGCAAAGAAAAAGAAGTGACTGAACACAGTAGTTTTGATGCATACTAAATGAATTGAGGAAACTTTCAATGTGTAACGTGTTTTTGTCAGATGATAATAGTACATTTGTCTCGCTGTAGTGCTGGGGCTTAATCTTACTGGGACATTTAATTGTATATAAAATTATTTTGGAAGCTCTTTGCTTCTTTAAATCCTTTGGCGCAGGAATTAAAGTTCGCCTGTTGGAGGTATATTTGTAGCAGGCTTGCAGTCAGTGATTTCTGTAGCTGGTTTTGTTTAATTAAGTTCTCAAAAGCTGTTGGAGAAACAGAGTAAATACTCAGCAGTTTAGCCTGTACTGCATCCTGTCTGTCAGAGTGTAGTTGCTACTAATAATTAAGCTCGCTGACATGTGTCCACCTGTCCGGCTTCTTAGCAATGACCAAAGTGTTGATGTGTACTGTGTGCTGGATTGTCTAAATCATGAGCAAGGCTTGTTTGGTTTGGAGTCATTCAGTGTCAGGAATTCCCAAATGGGATATAGAGTTCCCTTAGTTCTTCTGCCTTTCTTCATGTTCTACAAATTCTGCTTCACTTTTTAGAGGTTCAAAGCAACATGAGCTGTTTGAGATAATAAGTGCTGTGGTTGCACCGACGTTGCACTCGTGTGACCAAGCACTGAGCTGGATGGTTCAGAGAGCTGAGCTGGCTGAAAACTAGTGCCTTTTTTTTTTTTACCCCCTTTTGCCCCCCCCCCCCCTTTTTTTTTTGTTCTTTCTTTTATTCTCTCTTGAGTGTTTTCTGGCTAACTCAGCTCACTGAGTTGGCTGCCTATGTGATTGTATGGATGGGAGGGGAGGCCTGGGCTACAGTATCCTTGACTTGCATTGACTTACAAAGAAGTAAAACTGCACCCCGAGACTCTCTTCCTTTTATGCTATTTAAATTAGTAAACACTACAGATTATTACAAGAACGTTAAAAAGTATGTTAGAACTACATGCTTGACATATTGTGCTTTAGAATCTCTACATTCTCATGTCTGTTTTCCCTATTTTAATTGTAGGCACAGTTATTTAAACATGGCAAAAGAGAAGATTGTTTACCGTACGGTAAGTTTGTAATATCCCGTTTTCTGTTTTTAAAGCCATTCCAATAAAAAAAGGAAAGAAAGATTAAACTGATAACAAGTGGTGCTGTAAAGAGTGAAATCAACAGGCAAGTTATAAGGCATGCAAAATGAGGGGAAAAAAGAAGAGATGACAAAGTGAGGGAGGAGCAGACACCACTGGGAAATGTTATGTTGCAACGGCTCATCAAAGAATTTGGCAGGTGATCACATTGGCCATTGCTATAATACAGGAGCTGAAGACAACATATAAACTATAAGATGTGGAAGATATTTTTAAAAATGCATTAGAACATAAACTGGTTTTATAAATATTACTGCTGAAAATTTTGCAGAAAAATCTTGGAGTTTTAACATAGCACAGGATTTTGGAAAACCCAAGTTTAAGGAACCTGCTTTATATAGGAACCAGCTGGAATCATGCAGTGATACTGTTGAAATGAGAGAAAGTTTTTAGTGAAAAGAGATTTAGTGAAAAGGATGCAATTAGGGATAGGCAGGTACCCGAAAGGAGAGCATAAAAGTTTCTGAACAGTGTAGCTGCATGTTGGAATTATAATTCATCTCATGGTGAATCCTGGAATGTGTTCAGAACTGACTGCAAAATAACTTGTTTGTTTTTTATTGATAGCAGTAAAGAGAGGTAAGGAAAGATAATGGCTAATTACAAAACACTACAAAAGACCTTGTCAGTTTTGTGGACCTTATCAAAGCACCAGAAATGTGGTTTGTGCTATTCATGGGAATCAAGCAATGATGTAAAACTTGCTTCAGAATGCTTATGATTTTACTTAATGGAATTATTTTGACTTCTGAGACGAAACTTCATACACCTAATGCTGGAAATAGTTTCATTCTCCCAGTTGCTCTCTGAGATGCAGATGCGTCTTTACAAAATGCCTGAGATATGGGTAAAGATGGAGATAAGATAGTGAAGACAAACAGAATGGAATGACTATGTGCTGTACAGCTGGTCAGGAACAAACAGCAAATAGTGAGGAATGTCATCGCATAGCAACAGCAGGCAGCACTGTGGAAGCTTAAAGAGTAATGAGACTGACAGATAAGCAGGATAGTAAACAGGCTAGATGAAATATATTATACACAAAATTATGTAATTTAAAAGATACAACTGCATAACAAAATAGTCATAATCGATACGAAAAGAAGGTATTTGGCTCACGACATTAACCCTGCTGGTAAAATTAAATGTTTTGGCCTGTGGCGTGTAGAAAGAATATTAAGTGGTTACGACTCTGGTAATAAGAGAAAAGTCAGGGGCATACCAATGAATAAATTTACAACAGAAAAGATGGAATGCTCGCAACTAAGAAACAAATATTCACACAGAAACTGGTGAGGATAAGAAAATGCGAGAGACAAAAAATACAAAAGATTTTTTAGAGACCACAGGTTATACAGGATCTGAGGATCAAATAGGAAAAAAATAAACAAATGTCAAAGGAAGATATTTGCAATATAGGACTTGATTTAAAAGTAAGCACTAGTCCTGCGGCCATTTGCATGGGTCTATAGATATTTTAGTGATTCAAGAGTTGGCAGGACTTGGAAGAGGCTTATGTTTATGTATTCTTAATTTTTTCTCTATCTTTGAGTATTGATGTTTCTGCAGTTTTGTTCTCCTAAACCATTAGTCTCTCTAGTTTTTACAACTGCAAAAAAAATCCAGGTTGCTGGAAGGTATCGAAGTAATAGTCATTACTGGCTTTACCTTTTAGTCTTCATGTATTATTTTATTAATATTTTAGTACATCAGGATAAATCATAAGCCGTTTTAAAAACGGTGAAGATTTTTTTCAAGTCACATGTCCTTCAGTTTCTCAGACTTTGAAACAGTTGTTTTATCTTTGATCTCTTAGTATTTTGAAAACCCCGATATGAGGCTGGAGTAAGATGTTGCAGAATATTTTGCCAATATGAGTCCATGTTTGCAGTGCTTATGGCAAGAATGATAGGTCCTTCAGAGCCCAAGCTGTTAGTCTCTGTTAACTGAAGATCAGCCTTGGAAACAATCGTTAATTGTTTCAGGCTGAAAATGCAAAAGGACTGTTTTATTTGTAGCAGGAAGTTGTTCCTTGTGAAAATTTTGAATCCTGGAACTTTATACTCATTAATCCAAGAGTCTCCTTTCGTCTATGTTTTTTTTACTTTGCTGGACAAATAACTTTGTTACCTTTGATGTGCACAAATGAAAGGTTTTGTTGCTGACTGTTTACACGTACATAGTATTTCTCATGTCTAAATGTTTATGGACATTCATTGTCATAAAAATTTCTGTGCCAGAGGAGTTAAGTTGGTGCTGCCTGAAAATAATAAATGAGGAAAGGTAATGCTTTCTTAGTATGCAGAAACTGGCTGCAGAGTAAATAAATTACATTTTCTGACTCCTGGTTCTGTTAGACTACTGAAAATCCTTAGACCCCGAAAGGTACTTGCATGTGTTACTTCCAGTGAGAATTAGAGGCATAAATACTTCTGGAGTCTAGATTCATGATAATTTTCATAGTCAAAAGTACTCCTTAAAGCAATCCTTCCTGTTTGGTAGGTGAAGGATATTAGCACTATTTGACCAGTGTCAAAGCTACTACAAAGTAGGTAATAAGGCATTTGCATTTCAGTAATACCTTTAAAAATCTAAATCTTGTCAAGAACTTTCAAAACTTTACAAAATTTTCATGCTGAGATTTTTTTAAAAACAGTTTTTCTTGCATGTTTATTTTCTTTTACAGCTGCTACTGTACTTGAGTGTCTTGATAACTGCAAGCTGTCAGAAAGTAATCAGATGGTTCTTCGCAAGCTAGGGATGAAACTTGTTCAACGACTTGGACTGACATTTGTGAAACCGAAGGTAGCAAAATGGAGGTTAGTTTAAAGCTCGAACAGTTTTAAAAAAAAAAAAAAAATCCAAAAGCACTCAAAAACCTTAAAAATACCTGAATTCATACCTTTGACCACTGGTTTTCTGTCCTCCTATCCTTCTCTCCCCTAAAAGATAAAGAAAGAAATCCCCATGTTACTTGTGAATGAACACATTCTTCATTTGCACTGTTTGGAAGAAGTAGATTTCTTCTGCTGTATTTAGTTTCCTGTAATTTCTTTCAATTTTGGTATAGTACAACTAGTGCTGTGACACGCCAAATCTTTTGACTTTTCAAGTTGTACATTACACAAGCAGAAGCCTGTTCCTATATAATGCATAACTTGGTAAAGATGGGAAGACAGTGACCTTTGTTACTGAAGTTGATTTAGTACAATTTTGTAAGAGTGAACATAACTTTTTCCATTACATAATTCTACCCTGATTTGATAGAAAGTTCACAGGGGAAAAGTGGTTTGCAATCCCACTTTCGTTTTGCATATTAGTCAGGTTTTGGTGTCTGGTTTTACCTGTTGCCAGAGGGCAAACTCTTTTCTAGATTTCTCGCACTGATATTTTAAAATTGCAGGCTCCCTTGGTGACTATTTTTATTGTATTTCTTCTACCAACTTTTGAGAACGTCCTTAGGCATAGAAAATTCTTTTTAGGTGGAGCGTGTACCTTGCCCAATGGCAAAAGTCAGTTTAGCATGTAAAATATCTTTTGTAAGAATGTATCTATACCACAGGCTAAATATCTGAGTACAGCTTGGGCAGAAAGTACTGAGCTAGTTTTAACTTTAAAAAAACCCAACTTTTAATAAGTTGATTTTATTAATTTTTTTTTTTTTAAGTTTTGGAGAGGTTTTTAGGGCATGGGAATTTTGCCTCACTTTATTTTCAGCAGTGGAAAGTAGGTTATACTGAAACAGGAAAGGGAGAGATAATGAAAAGGAACCATTTAAATAGTCTAGCTCTTCTCACCTTGGAAAAGAGACAAGTGGGTCAAGAGGAAGGAGCATGGGATACTTTTCCCTTTCCTTTAAAACAACCACCAAATAAGTGGAGAGCTGTTACACTGGGAGGTGTAGTAACTTGACAAGCAGGCTTTATGACAGTATGCACCTATTTCAGTTGGAACTTAAATCAGAAAAATACATTAACTGTGTCTGTTTCTTGTGCAGATACCAGCGTGGTTGTCGATCTCTGGCTGCCAATCTGCAAGCACAGGGTTCAGTTGTGCAGAATCAGATGATAACAGTTGCTGCTAATGAAGCTGACGATGAAGAGGAATATGACATTCCAGGAGAGATTGAAAATGTTGTAGGTGTGTTAAAACTGAACAAAAATTATTGTAAGGCCTGCAAATTAAACATATATTGGAAAGTAACCTACTTAGTGCTAAGCAAGCCATGTGGGTGTTTGTGCTAATGTGCATAATTGAAAAGGCTATAAAATTTCAATCTATGCTACTGATGAAAATATACTGTATTTTTGTCAAATTATTTGGATTTCAGCATCTCAAGCAGAAACTCAATACTGTAACATTTGTTGTGAGACTGGGGGATGGAGTTATTGAAATACATTCTAGCAATTTTTTCCAGTAATATGAAAGAGATATCTTGAATCTTTCACAGATGGAAGGATGAATTAAAATTCATATTGAAAAATAAACCAAAAAATTGTGTTGAATGAAAGCTAAGGAGTTATGGTTGAAACTTTTAAGCTGTGGTAGTATCAAAGGAGCCACATTTTTTTTAACAGTATGCAGTCATGCAGCAGGTCCTCTGCTAGCTTGCTGGTGGATATGCTGTGAATTGGCAAAAACTGCATCAGAAGACTTCTATAACTGATTAATGTAATGAACCACTGAAAAAAGCACCATGGCCTCCATTTTGAATCTTCTACAGTACTTAAAATTTCAAACCAAATTTTCTCTTTTAGAAAACGATATTGTCATCTTTCTTGTTTCTTTGATTTCAAGTCATGCTTGTGTGACATATAGAAGAATCTGGATACAAATATTTTTATTTAAACTAGGGGGCAGTTATGTTAAGAGGAAAATGAGTTTTGAACATTTTAAGAAAACTTTCTGTTCTTAAATGAGAATAATCTGTTTTGTTTAAATAAAATTATCTGCAGAGCAATTGTTGGTTGGACTGAAAGACAAAGACACTATTGTCAGGTGGTCTGCAGCAAAAGGGTAGGTTTTTTATGGTTACTCTCAAATAATAAATTAAAGCAAGCAACATAGAAATACAGTCTGATGTAATCCATGATTGCTAATTTGTGTGTATTGTCAATATTCACAGTTACTTCAAATGGCTTTAGCACAGCTCATGGTATAAAGCCATGTTTGTGTCTTGTTCTGGGTGCGTATGAAATTGGGCTAGTCTTCAGCAAAATTTCAGATGGGTTTGGAAATAAACATTCTGGATAAAACTTGACTTGAAGGCTATAAAGTAGCATGTCTTCAAAATGTGTTTTTTTCTTCCACTTTAAAAAAATGTATTTCTGTGTTAAGTTTGTTACTGTGTAGCTTTTGCTTCAAGTTTTTGCTTTTTTTGTTTTAGGGTAGTACATTGTCTTTTTGAAGTCAGTCATCTTATTGTAAATTTCCAGTAACTGAATTTTTTATTGGACTTACTCATCAAATGCAGTACTAATGAATCACTCTGTGCCTTTTTTTCCCACCACTTCTATAGAATTGGTAGAATAACTGGAAGACTTCCAAAAGAATTAGCTGATGACGTGATTGGGTCTCTGTTGGACTGTTTTAGGTAAAAATCTTATTTCATATTTTACATGCATCTGAAAACATGTCTGCTTGTGAAGCAAGAGGACAACAGTTAGGAAGACAGATGTAAAAATCTGTAAAATTTGTTGCCCTTCTCCCACATTTCAAAATCTTCTAAAGCATGAATGTGCTAAATAAAGAAATTATTCCTAATGCTTCATCTTGACCCCATTCTAAAGCGATGTGGAAGGACTGACGTTGAACTTTGGAAAAATAAAGATAAAAAATTACTAACTTGCTGCTTTAAAAATTTCTGGTGTGCTCATGCCTTCAGTGTTGTGTGCATCTTCAGAAACATAGTAGAATTGGAAATTAAGGGTTCTGAGGATCGCCAGAGATAAGCAATCTCTATGTGAGGGGAGGTTAAAGCATCTAGGAAGAGTGAGGAACAAATGGAGTATAATAGAGGTTTATGAAATCATGAATGGCATGGAATGATTGCCCTCTAGATTTTATACTATTAGAAGCAAAGTAAAGTAGCAGGTGGCAGGTTTGAAATACAGAAAAGGTGGTGGTTATTCACACAGCATATAGTTAAACGGTAAAAACTTCTTGCTGCAGGATGTTGTTTGCCTGAACAAAAAAACATTTTTCTTTTCTGCAGACTTGTCCACAATCTGCCAGAGTTTGGAAGCGTTTTGGAGAATGTTGCAGTATCTTTATCCTATACCAAAGGAATGTACTCTTAGCTGTGTGAGAGAGAGGCTTTTGGGCTAGCTGAAAGTTTGGTTTCATCGCATATAGTTGCTAGGATGTTCTTTTGATGAGCTTTATTGCTCGATGTCTTGTTCCTGCATCCAGTCCTTTCTGCATGAAAGAACTAAATTACTAAACAAGTATTGTATGCTTTGTTTAATATCAAGTTGCTCATCAGGTCTACGTTGAGTACTTGAGCTTTAAGATCTAAACTAGTGCTTTAGACTAAGCTAATAACAAAAAGAATAATTTCTTTATTGGCAAAAAATATTGGTAATTTTCAGTTTGCCACTCAGATGTACTCAGTTTTAAAAAAATTTCTCATATTGGTTGTGAGTACAAATTAAAAGTATCAGCTCAAAGTATAACATGTCAAAAAAGGAAAATATAATGTCTTAAAAACTTGCAAGGAAAGTACTTAGCCGATACTTCCACTGCATTACAGTGATTAATTTAAGAGGTGCTGCTGATCTCAATTATCCCTGGAGCTTCAAAGGCCTGTACTCACTGTGTTTTCTTTCCTTGTTTTTCAAGTCATAGGGATGAGTAATCCAACTAGTAATTGAGTGACCTGCTTTCTTCAGAAACACCTGGGAACAAATGTAGACAAGGACAAAGGGAATCTCTTCTGTATTCTCTGCAGTAAATATCTAGCGACCAAAATAAAAATCAAGTCACTTGCTCACCAGAGGCACTTTAAGTTATATCTCTTGGATAAGAGAAAGGATTTCTTATATGTAGATAGATTAAAAGACTAGAGGCAGGGAAGAAATAAATGATCATTTTTCACAGGGTGGTGAGATTAGCAGCACAGTCCCGCAGGGGTCTGCATGAGCCTTGTGCTGTTCAAGATACTCTTAAAGGATCCTGGAAAAAAGGGAAGCAATAGGGTGAGCAAGTAAGTTGGTGATTTGAAGTTAGCTGATGTAGTGAAAACTAAAGGTGACAGAAAAGAAAATATTATAGAAGCCTAAGTAGAGTAACTAGACAGTAAATGACATACAAAATACAATGTCTAATGAATACAAACTAATGCACTGAGGGAGCAATGCAGCTATCTGTAAAACAGTTATTATTACTCAGGAAAGGGATGTCAAAATGTCAGCGGAGTACTCAGCAACTGTCAGAAAAAAGAAGGCAAATGGAACGTTAGTAATTGTTAGGAAAGGAACAGATAGCAAAACTGAATTGCTGAAAAGTGATTTAACTGATGGGAATTCTTCCAAGTGGAAAGAAGTGGAGGGGTATAATGAAGATACCATAAATATGAAATAAAAAGGGAAAGCGGGTAATTGTTTACTATTTACTCTTTCTCATAATGTGAGAACTGGGAAGCATCAGGAAGTACATTTTCACGCAATTATAATTAAACTGTAGAAGTCATTGCCACAGGATGTTATGGAAGCTAAAAGTGTAAAGGGAGTTCAGAAAAGGATTATGCAAATTAATAGAATAGAGTCCCCTCAGAGGTTATTAAATACGACATTCTGGCTGCAACCTCTGGCTTGGGAAGTCACCGTACTGCTGATTGACAAAGCTAGGAGAGGGCTAATAAGTGAATGATCCTTTATGCTTCGTCTTTGGCGAAGCATCTGCTATTGGTCCCTGTCAGAGACAGGATACTGGGCAGAGACAAAGCTTTGTGTGTCTGTTCAATGTTTTATTCTTAGATTCGTGTTCCTAGTTTAATACAAAATGAACTTTTTGCATGTTTCGTCATGCAGCACGCAGCTGTTCCCCTTTTCACTCCTTCATCTGCCAGCCCACCAAAAATTGTGTACCGTTTTTTGCTGTGTTCAGTACAAGTTGCTGTGTTTTAAGGGTTTTTTTTAAAGGTGGATAAACACCACTGTTTACTGCATAAGCTCATGTAATGTGTTTATTTGGAAACTATCACTTGAACCTCTTTTGCTAGTTAAGGACTGTGTTTGGCACTAAATTCATTCGTTCGTTTGGTTATGTTTTGTAAATCTGCATCTTTTGCTAGTGTACTAGAAAGTTGTTTTCCTCTTGTGGATGAGTTTCAGGTACTGTATTCTTCTTTATTGAGGTTATAGTTACATTGATAAATGGATTTTTTGCTTATCTAATAATGTTTATAGCAGTACTTATGTTGCACAAAATGGGAAAGAAAACATGTTCAACTCATTGCTGTTATATTTTAGAAGTCTAACAGGATTAATAACACAATAAACACATGCTGGTTTGGATTATGTGTTTTTTAAAATGTTAGGAATTCACCATGAAAAATGAAATCTGAAAAGGGAAGGCTAGTCTTAAGAAAACTTGTCTTTGTTCTAAAATTAGTTTCCAGGAAACAGACAATGCGTGGCATGGTGGATGCCTGGCTCTGGCTGAATTAGGCAGAAGAGGATTGTTACTCCCTTCCCGAATTTCAGATGGTGAGTTGTAGTTGCTGAATATTAGTAAGTTCATGAATTAACAATTTATAGTATTAGAGATTGAATGTGTGGCAATAGACTGGAATTTGCTGATGTGAGTGTGCTGAATAATGACTGTAGTGTTGAATTCTCGAGTAAAAAATACACCTGTGGGGATATTTAAGGTACTTCTGTCAAAAGCATTGTCTTGGGTGTGCCTTTTTTATACTTAATCAATTTTTCCTTCCAAAATAAAATTAGGTTCTTGGGGTTTTCTTCTTTCTTCCTCCCTCCCATGTTTCTTTGTACAGTTGCATAAAAATAGTTCTGTATGTCTCTATATTGTGTCAGTGTCTTTATTTAAATAGAATATATTAAATAATTGATGACTAACTTGCACTTTAAAGTTAGTAGCTTATGCTGTTTGTTTCTGATTAAATTTCAGAGGCCAATTTCGTGGAATTTATACAATGAACTGCTTAAGTTTTTAATGGGTTTTTGAAATATCAGGATGGAAAAAAGTAACAGGGCAGAGGAATTATTTCTTTGTGTGTTCTGTATATATCAACATACATGGAAGTACAGAGATATTAATGTGAAAGTAGTAGTTCTCTGTTTTGTGATTTTGCTCGATTTTTTTGATAGAGTTGAAATGACAAAAGCATAATGGAGTAGTACATGGCCACTATTAGGCACTTTTACAGCACTGTCTTGGGCTAGATGGTTCTTTTGTTCTCATTTGGCACTCCTGTGTTGAACAAAAGTTGAAACTGGTGTTTCATACCAGTACATTAGGTTGGCGGATATTTTCTATTCTGAAGATCTGTTGACTTGTTCTAGAAGAAACTGTAAAATACGGTATTTAATATGGTTTATTATTCTGTCTCCATGAAAAGAGTTCATGACCAATATAGTGTCTGTTTTGCGTGTGGGAATTTTTGCAGCTAGCCTTTGGTTGGTTTCCCTTTTCTAATTACTTTTGCCCTTGTATGATAAAGAAGAAACAGTTAAAAAAATCCCCAACTTTAAGAATGGGAAGTCATCCAAAGGTAAGCCTCTATTTTAGTTCTAACAAAACTGAAACTGTATACCTCTATCCAGGAATCAGGATAGCCTCGTGTAATAGATTATTATTTTTGTTAATTTAAACTGGAACTTTCATGCAAGTTTGATATTGTATAGGAGTGCAAAAGATATGAGTAAATCCCAGTCCTGTCAGTGTTTTGACCTGTACTGTGAAACTATCTCTCTTCACTTTTTAGGTTGAGTTTTTGTATATCTAGTAGAATGGGGATGACAGTTGTATCCTTCACACCCTTCTTTTTCTGCAGAAGTGCAATGAAAATACATTGCTGCCCGTGAAGGTGATTTTAATGTACACTGGTTTATACGTAAATTTTTAATCTGTCAGATTGCATAAGATCTAGCCTTCTATTACTGGGGTGGAAGAATATAAAGCTAAGATAGGGGAGGAAGGGAAGGAGTGAACATAATCATGGCAGCAAGGTCTTTCTGGGAAAGAAATAGGCATAAAGGCCCAAGGAAAAATGATTTTATAGGAATTTGAAGTTTCTTAATAAAACAGTGCTAAGAATTCCAACAGTTGCTATATAAGAAGATGGGTAAGAAACGTCATCAGAAGCTATCTTGACTGAACTGCAACCTCTGGTTATCTGATACTCAAGAGTGAGTTATACAGAAGGCAGAAATGTATGATATTGTGAAGGATGATTACAAAAGGATAGTCTGAATTTGTAGGGATAGAATTTGGAAAGACTTGGACATAAAATGGGATGCAGCTAGTGAAAAATATAACTGGTAATGACCGATCATGTTATATCTTCATCAGAGTCAAACCTTTATTATTGCTGAGCAGATCTAGGCTGCAGAATAGCCATGGCAGACTTGACATTGTCCCTTCTCAATTTTTTTTTTCTTTTGCTTTAGCAGACCTTGTTTTCCATTTAAATTATTTTGAAAAACTAGTTATACTAAACACAGTATATCCTAGTTTAATTTGCAAGTCTGCCTAATTCAGTACTGCTTTTATGTAGGTTATCCAGTCCACTATTACTGTAGAAATTCCAAGTCGATTATTATAATTTGGAGAAGGACAAAGGAGTGAATTCTGGAAGTTGGAAGAAGAGCTAACACAGTGATGTTAAGAGGAACTGTGTTGTACTTTGACAGACTTATGTTCCAAATGTCCTCAACAGAATTATTTAAGAAATTAGGACAAGTGCAAAGTAGTATTCCTAGTTAGGAATAAGTAACTACACAATTCAAGATCTAGGGAGTCACTTCTAAGCAGCAGTTATACAGGAAAGGACTTAAGAGTTCATGTGGATCACCCACATCAATCAACAATTTTATTTATCTCAGTAGAACAAGATGGGAGTGGGGAGAAAAAAAGTCATAAACAGAATAAACAAAGTGTGGTAATCCTTCCATCTCACTTAAGACTAAAATTATGACACATAGAATATTCATCTTAGGACATCACACTTGAAAGATTATTTAAAGAAAGCTAGCCTAAAGCAGCAGGAAAAAAAAAGAAAATAAGACTGACAGGGAAAGACTGAAGGAACTAAGGTTATTTGGTTGAGAAAAAACAAAGCTGAAGGCTTATTCTCTTCCTCTTAAAAGAAAACCTTTACTGTTGACAACTATTTTCGGTGACCAGAACAAAACTACAGATAATCGGTATAATTTGCAGTGAGAGAATAGTTAGGTAAGCATTAGGACTGATTTTCATATTCTAGAGGAACTGGAGCCCTAGAATAATTTGCTTATGGACATTGATTTAGAAAGATTTCTGCTAAGAAGGACAGAAATCAAGTTAAGGTATGGAGAGCTGTTTGAGTAGTTAATCTTCACGGTTCCTTTCAGCCAAGTTTTTATTTAATTTGAGGAATGGAGATGAGGTAGACTTTACCACTGCAGATTGTTTTTATGAACAGTATTTGTGTAGAGCTGGTGAAGAGTTAATTGGACTTTCTCTGTTACCGTAGTCCCTTTGTTCAAATTCAGATTGATATTCTTGTCTTTTGATAATTTAGGAAAAGCTTTTCTCTATTAAAGATTAAAGATCAACATTGTCACTAATTTTTCGTTTCTTAGCTCAGAAGTGTAACCTCTGTAATTTACTGTTTAATGGTAAACTTCTTACAATGCTGTGGCTAAGCTGTTAGCTCAAAACACCATAGTACAAAAGATTAGAAAAAAAAAATTATGGGAACCCTACCTTGCATTGAACGCAACTCTGCTTCCTTACACAGGTTTATACCTTCTAGTAATGTTTAGGCAGGTGAGGATGTCCCTTATCTGAGTAATGACTCAATGAGAAATGCGTACCCATAGTTCTAAATGAATAATAGTCTGTGTTTGTTTTACTTAGACTGATGGTGCACACTGGGCAAATTTACACGAGGTGTTTATAGAATGGAAGAGCCTTATTTTAGTGAAAATCTTTGTAGAAGATTGAATAAGCAGGACAGCAACTTTAAGGCAGAGGGAATTCTGAGCTTTGTCATATGGATGAATTAATCTGCATAATGAAATTCCTTCACTGAAGGAAGCTCCTTTTTTAGGGTTGATTGGTATTCCATGGCAAATTCTACTTGTTTGGCATGGAATTTGCTGATTTTTTTATCTAGTTTTTACTAAATTTTTTTCAAAATACGTGTTACAGATAGTGTATTGAATGTATTTGTGTTCATTAATGACTTTCGATATATTTTAAGTACAGGTCACAGATTTATTTGAAAAATTGCAAGTTTATATACACAGTTATAGAAGCAGAAAATAGTTTTAGGATGGATGTAGAAGCATAATGAAACTGATAATTAGTGATACATGTATGCTGAAATAAGACCTTTACCAGGAGAGTTTGCCTCAGGTGAAATAAATTATATAAATAAACTTTTAGGCTTGGAGTTTCAAGGTTGCCCAGTGTCTGTCTAACCTCAGAGGATTAAATTGGTGAGATCTTCAGATTTTCAGTATTGTTTTCATAGTGGTTCAGCTAAAGGTGAAGATAAACTGCATTTGTTAAATTGGTGCAGGCTTTCTTTCGTTTAATTTGAATCTTGTTCTTAGTCAACGTAAGAAAAGCTTGCTTATACAAGGTTTGGATCAGTTTGTTTAAACTGGCGAGTTACAAAATTTGGTCTGTTGTTTTGTGTTACGGCATAACAACAAAGTGCATTCATACACGAAGCAGTTTTTACAGTAAATTCTAAGTAGACAGGTTTAATCTTAAGCTTATTTAAACTACTGCACAGTGAAATAAAAAGTCTTTCAAAGAAAAAAAAGAAAAAAACCCTATTAAATGAAATTAAGCCTGAAAAACACTATGACAGTATGTTATTGAACAAGATTGTTTCTAGAACTTAAACATCTTTTAAGAAAAGAAGTTGTAAAAGTTATTTTACATTAATACAATTGCAAAAAACCTTAAAGATTCTTCTAATGTACTTTGGCTTTAGTAATGAATGCAAAAATTCACTCATCAAAATCTGAGCTTATACAAGGTAAAGTTCAGTTCCTTAAAAATATTAATATAAAATTATGAACATTATTTACATGGGAGAGATGGAATGTATCCTCTCATGGACAAAACCCAATAAGAGATGGTTTGTAGAAATTTTATGATGTTGCTGATAACTAGCTTCCATGACCAGAAACTCATGGGAAAGTGAAGTATTAAGATACTCTTGTTCTCTTCCTTAGAGTGAAGACTCTGCTACAGTCATTTGGCCTTACTCTTTTAGTGCCTTGCTGTGATTTTGCTGATTCTTTTTGATTTGTCCTTTTTTGTCCTTTTACTTTTTGATTGCACTGAGTATCCTGAGTATCAGAAGAGTTAAGAGTAGCTTCTGTACATGAAGCATTACTGTCCTGAGGACTCTGCCCTTCGTTGTCCATTCTAACTTTGCTTGGGCTGTATGCAGCTAGCTGACAGAGAGCTACAGCTGCTGTTTGTTTCTGTTCATCACAGCTGTCAATTATTCTTAAGTCTTGAGCTTCATTACGGTGAGCTGTGAAAGATTTGTCGCAGGCACTGTTGATAGGGTTCTTGGGGTTACATGCATCTGCTCCGGAGGTTTCGCTTTCGGTGTTTGGAGAAGTAGCAGCACCATTATCATGACATGGACTATGGAATGATGTTTTCAGGCTTACTGTGTTACAGGAATCTTTTACCGAGAGGTTCAGAGGCATCTCTTGCAATTCTAAAAAGTTCTGACTTTCTGTTTTGGATGTGGTTTTGTATGCATGCTCATGAATAGATCCTGTGTTTGTGTCAGCCTTTTTTGAAAGATTAAGGGGAGCTATCCCTGTGTCTTCTTCCGTGTTGGACAGTGAGCCTTCATTGTTATGGCATTCGTTCTGTGTATGTGAATCTTCATCAGTGACGTTAATGCTGAAAGAAACGAGGAGAAAAGAGAATTCACTATAAGTTGCTCTTTTAAATTAGGGCTGAGGAAGTGGGCAGGAGGAAGAGGAAAAAAAATGTGTCTAGAAGTCTGACAATTTTGTTGTTTGTCCTTTAACTCCCCCAAGTCCCTTTCACCATACGCATTGCTGTAACACAGGTAATTTCCGGACATATGCATAGTAATGGTATTGGAAATACCTGATACATTTAAGGAGAATGAGTGGTCTACTCACTATAGCAACTGTGAGTTGTACTGTGTTTTGCACAGTTAATATAGAACTAATTATCTCAATGCTGTAGATTTAAATATATTTTAGGGGCATTGCATGAAATGTGTCCATCTATCTTTGTGTGTCCCTAGTGAATCTGACAAGAATTTGCAAAGTGATTTTATTATTTTACCTGGTAGGTGAATCTCCTCTATCTTGCTGTGTCTGCACACTTTGAAGTAGAGTTGGTTGATCAGTGCTTTTTCTCACAGGTCTGAAAGCAGTGAAGTTTTCTTCTGGTTGATCATATTTGCCAAGCGATGTAGAAGATGTCTTGTTCGAGAGGTCGAATAAGCCTTCGCATGCATGGCTTGTCTGAGTGAAGTTGGTTGGGCTAGGTCTGCCAGGGGAGCCTGTTGCTGCACTTCCTGCGAGAGGGCTCATTTTAGCACTCTCTCTTTCATTTTGGTCATCTTTGGAATGACTTTTGGCATGCAGTAATGTAATTTCTTTTTCATAATCTGCTTGTTTTTTATGTGAACTTAGAGGGTATTGTTGGGATGGGCTTAAAGAAGCTGGATACAGCAAGGTAGTTTCTTCCATTAGATGAGAATTTTGATCTCTGTTGATACCAGCTACGTGTGAAAATCTGTAAAATGGAGGATCTGTTGGCCTACAAAACCCATATGGTATTGGAGGAGTGGAATGATATTGTTGGAACAATCGATAGTGTTCATACGCTGACGGATTTATGGGTTTTGGAAGCGGACCAGGGTGGGGAAGGAAGTGTCTTTGATCTTGTGTGCCATAGACAGACAGAGCAGAACTTTCACACTCTGAATTACCGGGAATCAAGTAAGGTGTGTAGATAGCCAGCCTGTGCTCATAAAAATGGGGTGAGTACTCGGGAATCATTGGTTGCATGTAAGGTGAAATGGAACCAAAGCCTTTTGGGGGAGCAACTTTATGTGGAAACTCTGGGAGGAAAGGAGAGCCTGCTTTCCATGGGTGATTTGGTGCATGAAATGCAGACTTCGTGTGAAAAGGTGAACTTTTGTTAGAGAGTGATATAATTTCAGAGACTTCACTAGTTTCCGGGCCTTTACTATCTCTGTGTTCTCCTACTGGAACGAAAGCCGAGGGCCTTACAATGCTGTCCAAAAGGGGCTGCATGCTGATAGCGCTTTCTGTTGTAGTACTGGCAGGGGTTAATTCCTTCTGAATTGCAGGTTTTTGTCCTTGAATTGCTGTGTTTGTTGCCTGGTTTTGTAATTCAACGTTTTCCTTGGCATCTTCTTTTGCAAAAGGATATTGAGGCTTTGAATCGAGAGTTGACAGTCCGTTTGTGACAGATTTAGAAGAAGTTGGTTTGACTGTTGATTCAAGCTGATTGATCTGTTTGGACTCCAAGGAACTGGTCTTTGGACACTTGATAACGCGATCCTGCTCTGATACTAAAGTAATTGAGTTTTTGCAGAGGCCATACTTCATATGGTTAAAAAGATGGGATTTCTCATTGCAAGTAAAGGGGCACTGAAAGCACTTGTACTTAAATGGTTTTCCTGGTGGTCTTGGGATGTAATGAGGCTTCTTTGGTTTACGTTCTTTCAGGAGACTCATTTTTTTTCTGCTTTAAACAATTAAAGGTAATGGTTCTTTATAAAAACTTTCTTGTGGTTAGCTTTCCTCAGCTTTAGCCTCTTGATGTTTCCAGTTTTTCAGGTTTCTAGAATCCTTCTTCCCAGGTAAGGAGAGGAGGCCAACTCCCGTGGTGTCTCAGGGAAGAGGGGGTGCCGGAAAACAACACTTTTGCAACTGGTAGTGCAGGAACTGTAATACAAAGTTTAAAATTAGCTGTAGTGGAACACTGGAACTAAATA
>NW_010512892.1:36696-113423 GCF_000687285.1 Phaethon lepturus
CTCTTTCCCCTTCATACTACATATGGTGTGTTGTGAGGTTTTTTTAAACAAAACAAAAATGCCAGATGCCAGACTTGAGATAGACACGCATGAAACTTTGCCATCTTTCCGCACCTAAATGTAGTCACAGAAGTGGCCTAGTTTTCGGCGGTGCTAGTCCCCTGCCACTGCTACCGGCTTGAAGGAGTTTTCTTTGAAAACTGAAGGAACATTCATGCCGAAGATGAAAGTGGAAATCTAGGTGGAGCTCTTGAGAGAGAAGTGGAGGTGGGTAGGATGAGAAGAGGCAGGTCCTGGCAGCAGCTGGTTATGGGGCAAGCCTGTCCGGCCGGTTGGGGAGAGAGAGGAGGGAATTTCCTGCTTTGGTGAAATGAGGGTGGAGAGGATTGGTTGCACTTGGGTAGCCGAGTTGGCTCTTCCAGAGACTGACCAACCCCCTCTTTTACCTGGCACGGCGTTTCCTAACAGCTAATCTCAATGGATACCTCAAAAGTGGCCAATCTCTCGAAGGATAAAACCACACCAATTTTCTTCCTCTTCCTAATTCAATTAAGAGAAATGAGTACTGCAATATCTGACTAATAGAATCTTCTGCTTCATAAACACATTTCACATTCTTTTGCTGTGTAGCACCTTACATATTGCATCTAGTTAGCACAGACACACAAGTGTCTTAATTCAGGTAAAAAAGTGTCTGACAGTAATTGATTTATAGGGGAATGATCTATCTGCCTGTCTTCAGAAAAACTAAGGTTGTGGATACTTTATACAGCCTAATGATTTGCTCAGTAGATAAGTCAGGAGGGCTTGTATCAGCTTGTTCCATTATGTTCACTGATTCTGAAGGCGTGAGAAACTCTCGGAGTCAAGTTCTCATGATTTTATAGGATGTGTTATGGCAGAGATCTAAAAACTGATGATTTCATCATGAACTATAAGCATCATTATCAAAATGATGACTGTTGCAAAACCACGTACTGTATCTATTGTGTTACCCGAAACTACAGGAATACTAATTGTAAGAGTGACTAGATAGCTTGATTTTTTTTTTTATTCTTTTTAAAAAAGAGCTTCTTACATAGAAGTTCGAATATTAAAATACTAAGTTTATGGAAAGAATTGCTGGTAATGACATTCTGTGAGATTTTGGTTAACATAGAGATGTTTTGCATTTCTTAAATCCAAGATCACTTAATAGAAAATGACATGCAACACATTATGAAAACTGAAGGCAAAGCTACAGAATTGCTGCTTGTTTCATCAGGTATAGTAATTCTAGCAAATTGTATTAAATGTTGTTTCTGATGTCATAGAAATGTTAATTTTGTTAAAGTAGTAATTGTGAAGGCACCCTGAAAAATGCAAAGCTGCTCTGCAAGTAGAAAAAACAATCAGTCTTTTTCTCAAAATTAACAAATTATTAAATGTTAGATAGCCTAAAGAAAAAGGAATGTGTAGAGAAGTAGCCTTTCATTTTTCAGGTTTTTAGCAAAGCTTTTTTGGTTGTTTGAGTTGGATACTGATACTGTAACAATGAAAAAGAAAAATTGGATTATACAGCATCATGTTAAAGTCTTGTCATTGGAGTCTGGTCAAAATAGTAGTTTAATATATTTAAAAAATCATATAGTACTTTAAAATATTTTAAATAATGATAGTCAGAATTCCCTTGAAAGATTAGGAATAATGCTTTTACATTTAAAAAAAAAATAAATTGAGGCATAGGAGGGGAGGTCCAGGTAGGAAACCGGTCTTTCTTTTTCTGCCTTAAGTGAGCTAGTTGCATTTATTTTTGACTAATGATGTATAACTAACGTGGACAGTTTGTAATGGACTCGGTCAAGTCAGTTTGTACCTGTTCTTTATATCTTCTTGGAAGTACTTGTAATAATTATTCTTGAAAAATAGATATTGTTGTCAAAACTCCATTGCATTCTTACTTGAACCATTTATGATAACAGTCTGAATTTGCATTCAGGTGCAGCACTTATAATAAAGAGATGTTAATTAGATTTTCTTGTTCTGCTAGCTTTCCTTTGCTTAATAATGAAAATTCCTGTGTGTCCTGTTCCCCCCCCACCCCGACTTTGTACTTGGTATTTAACTTTGATTCAAGTTATTCCTGTTCAACAGAGTATTAACTATCATTTCTTAATAAGATAAAATGTATCGTTGCAGTTTTAATGTTAGAAATTTAGAGCATTGGAGCTTCTTTGCCATGTGTACAGCAGGGGAGAATTACAACAGCTTTTTTTTTTTTTTTAAAATTTGTTTTGATGGCGTGCTCAGCCTGCAGACAGTAGCGCTCCCAGAACCTGCTGCTCTGACTTGAGAGGTGTAGAACAAGTAGTTTATTTTAAAGGGTGTTTACTCTTTTGTAAGCTTAGGCTAGCGTCAGCTAGATGCATGTTCTGTTTCTCTCTTTTACTATTTAATCCCTTTTTTCTCTCATGGTTTAAAAATGCCAGTAATAAAGCATTTTGAAACCCAGACAAAAAGGATAATTTCTCCTGCAATCTCTAAGTAAACACAGGACTATCTGGCAGAGGTACATATTTCATAATTAAAAAAAATTAAAACTATTTGATCCCACACATACAGCTGGGAAAGACATAAGTGCTTTAAAATAGGTGCAGGCAATTAAAACTGTCTCTGTATAAATAATGTTAGTTACTTACAGTTGTACAGTGTGTGTTTTGTGCTACCAAAATGAAAATTTAGTACTTTTACCAAAAAGAAAAATCAAAATAAGTAGTTGCTTTTTCCTTGAAGTTGAATGCTATAACTTGTGATATCCTTTAAAAATGGGAAAGAATTCTTCAGTAACAGGATGATAATTTTCATGTAACTTTTTTTTAGATTGATAATTTATTCCCTGCATACCTGATTTTAGAAATGCAGATAGTTATAAATTATTATAATTTTTTTCTTTCTAGTTTTGCAGTGTAGTAGTATTATTTATTTACACTTTTATTGAAAACAGGTTACTCAGATAATATTGGTTAAACTTGAGGTTGTCTTAGTTGTTTGTTTCTTGTCAATAGTGTACCTCCTCACGGCTTTCTAATCTGTAGCACTTTCCAACCCGAGACTGACAACTGCGAGTTTTCTTCCTTCTATTTTTAAAAATAGGTGGCTGCTACCTCCTTGCCTTTAACATATTGTCAAGTTCAGAAAACAAGAATATCATTTAACATTGTGTGTATGTGTGTGTGTATAAATATATAAACAAAAATGTACGTGGGTATAAGTATATACACACATATATGCACGTATGTATTCATACACACGCATACACACTTATATATATGTACATATATATATATGTGCATGTTGTTTTTTAGGTTTTTAAGTAGTCTAAATTGTTTAAGATGCCCAGTTGATCAAAGAGGAAATTTCAAAATGTCTTTTATTACAAGCAGGCATGGTAATTATATTTCTTTTTAGGACACTGCTTTAGCAAACTACGTAACAGTTTGTCATGCACACTCCATTATTATTGCAGTATCCTTTTGGTGATGTTGATCTCTCTGACCAGGAGTACTCACTGGGGTGGAGCATTTTGAAGGACATGCTATAATTAAAATATTGTGATGTGGCATTATTGCATAACTCAAGGACATGCCATTGTCACCTACCTAGAGTGTTGCAAGAACAAGATTTGTGAGTTTTATTCTACCTGAGATTTTTCCAGTGATTAACTACCACTCCCTTCTAAACTTCCAGTTCCTTTAAACTGAAAGATAAAATTTAACGCAACTGTTTGTTAATTAGGAGGAAACATGGGTGAGAGGAGTGGGTTGGCGAGGACTGGAAAGGAAGCGTGTGTTGAAGGTACGGACCGAAGAGGACTGCGTGCTTGTGTGTGAGTGCATGCATCTGGCTGTGTGTGTGCGTGCGTGTGAGAGGAAGTACAGAAATGGAGATTAAGTAAGCTGGTTAGGCAGCATGGATAAGAAATAAAAATCTTTGTAAATATTAAGTTAATAATTCAATGTCTTAATACACTTTAATTAATTAGAGAGAGTATAACTCAAAACACTCCCAATTTCCAGATGCTGGAAAAAATAATAAATCAAAACTGGAGTACCTTATTTTCGTACAAGCTTTTCCGATTAACCCGACACTGCTGTATGAAGAATAGTTGGCAGACTAAACATATCAACTTTAAGCAACACAGCTTTTTGTCATACTTCAATATAACACATTAACTTCTTTTATGAAAAAAGGTGCTTAAAACACTTTTCACCAACAAGAGTTAGTTCTTGTAAAAAACTTGCAAGAGTTAGTTTTTTTCTCAAACTAAAATATTTCCCTCTCCTGTTGAAACTTTCTGCTGAAAGCTTAAACTGGTGCAGTAAATGCACCTGCTAGGAATAACCTAGGCTTCTGAGGCAGCTGAAAAACGAACACCTCTGATTTACTTTTTAGATGTTAATATGAACACACTTTATTTGAAAAAAAAAAAATGCTCTAAAGAAAGGTACTTACCAGATACATAGATGTCTGAAACCTTCAAGGTGATCGCTGGTGGTAAGCTGTAGCTGTCACTGCTGAGAGAGAAGTACCTGTTCTCTGCTTGATCTCTAAGTGAAACTGCAGGAGGTTGTTTCAGGGGGAGGGACTTAAGAAGTGTAGGAGTTGAGCCCTCGGGGTGTAGAGATGCACCTGATATTACTCCAGCCTGAAGCTACGATTCATTTGTTTGCGTCCACTGCTTTCATTCAGCATTACCTCAGCATCTAAGCTATCGAAGAGAGCTCTTGTCGCTTTTGTGCCCTCCAACAACCAAGTTTTGCTCTAAACTGTAGTGTCTGTTCCTCTGAGTAGCGATCTGCAATGTTGGGTCCAAATGGCTTAGGTAATATACTGAGCTTTAAATGTATTTACCTTTTGTAGCAGTGACTCGTGAACAGCAGAATTGGCTGTACACAGGGGGTAGCAAAGTTTAAAAATACTAATTTTACTCTGTTATTAAAAACTGATGTTTTTTGTTGAATGCCTTTGTAGCTTTAATATTCCTGCTTTTTTTTTTTTCTCCTCTCCCTCTCCATTTTTATTTAAATCTTTTTGTCCTTCGTGAGTCTCCTTTCTGAAGGCGGGACTGAACTAACTCCAAGCTTGCTTGCCACAGGAACCTGCCAAAGCTTGCCTATAATCAACAGTCAAATGTACAGATCCTGTAACTGGAAAAGAGTCACCTCAGTAAGAAATTGATTATTACGTCTACATATTTGCTTAGGAGCTGTGAAATTGGATGGTGAAAGGAGGAAGTCAGCTGATCATCCATGGAGTAGTACTAGTACTTGCTTTTAGTTGCATTTCAGTTAAGAGTTTATACATGACAAATTTATTAGTGTATTTGCCAGTCATCTAGTGACATTGCTGAGTTGTTTAGCGAAATAATAACCTCTTGTATAGTAGTTGTGAAAGGAAAATCTTTTGATAGTTCTAGCTCTCTCTAAAAAGCATTCCTGATACTGAATGTAAAAACAAGGGGGTTTTTTGGCTACTAATTCTAATGTTACTTAAATGTTAAAATTTCTGTTCAAAACTGTTAAATTCAGCTGGATGAACATAAGAACCTTCTTGTTTCACCCACTGCTCTATAGATGAGACAGTTGCAGATTATTGACACTTCTAAAGATAGAAGTATGAATTTCATACTTGGCAAAAGTATGATCTTTTGAATAAAAATTAAGGAAACTGTCACTACAAAACCTGCTTAGGCAGTGGGTAAAAGTTGTTTTAAAATCAGTCGCTAAAGCAGTGTCTTAAAAATATTTTTAATGGTGTGGCCTTTATCTTGCTGGCATGGCTTATGGACATCTACTTTCCTATCTAGGTTTGCAGATCATCATCCTTCCAATGTAGTTTTTTGGAAAATTTTTCTGAATATAAGCAATCACTAATTTTAAGGTGGGAAAGGTGGTGCTTTTTTTTTTACTAAATTTTTTATTGTTATGTTCCGATAATGTGGCTTAGCAGTGTACAGAGATGTCATATTACTGTCTAGTTGTTTGTAAATCTTTTGGCTTTAGATGGAATAACAAGAGTGTTTGTAATCCATCATTCTTCCATTTACTTGTAAAATGTTTTGAAGAAGAGTAGTATATTAAAAATTCTACCTGCAGAGAAAGATCTTGTAGTGTCTGCATTCAGAAGCATCTCTGAAAAGACCTACAGAGAAAAGTCCTTTGCTTTCTCAACAAGGTGTTGTTCCGTGGTCCTCACTAGGCAGTAAATAGCCTTCCTTTCATGTCTGTAAGTTTGTGCTGTATCAATCTACATAACTGTCCTCATTTTTCTTCTGCAAATGTGGATCATTCCGTGTTGTCTGTAGTTGAGGGAAGGTACCATCAGGTTTCTTTTTTTGCATGTGATGGGGTTGAAGTAGGTTTCCTTGAATAGAATCAGATCCGATTTTTCGTTTTGGAAGAAAATTGCAAAGAAATTTCTGGCATCTAGAGGAAGCTATTGAAGGACTCCTGTAATATAGGTGACTGAACTGGGATAAGAGGCAGTCAATATTTGAACTTTGATTTTATTTTCCCCCCTTTCTGCCTATTTCCCCCTTCCCTGAGCTGGTATGTGGAGGGGAGACATGATGTCCAGTTGCTCCCTTGACCCAAGGAAAATGGCGTTTTAAATCTAGCCACTGGAAGTTGCTATTATTAGTCAGGTTAACTGAAATCAGCTGTGAACAAAGCAGAAATGGGAAAAAAAGAACAGCTAATGTAAACGCTTCTTGTCTTGGTGCTTAAAAATCCAAATCTGGGGGAGAAGATTCATTGGTGGACCCCAGAAAAGGAATGTGAGAGCTCCTGTGTATGTATACTTCTAGAAACAATAAAACTTGGTTGCAGTGATGTTGTTTCATCACTTATTTTTGTTAAGTCATTGTACTTGCATTGTGAGTATTAGATAAGTTGAACCCAGTCACATGTTGGTAGCACCCTTTTTAGTTTACCTGAGCACAAGTCAGATTAATTAAGAGCACAAGCAGGATTGACATAGTAAAATTTGGATGTATTGATACTTGTCTCCAAAGTTGCTTTTTCAAAAATATGATTATTTTTGTATCTCTGGAGGGCCGAAGCTGTAGTTTCATATTTTCTTTGATGTATAATATGCTACTTTGTTCTAGGTTCTGCTTAAAATTCAGTATCAAGTAAGCGTCGTTTAGCTGAAGTTGAATTTCATAGGTTTAATTACTGGAGCATAAAACTGCCATTCTATAAATGAAACTTCCTTCATGTTTTTATATGAATTTTTTGGCTCAGTTTTAGCACTAAGCAGAAAACAAAATGTTGCTAGCAGAAACAATACATACAAATGCAATAAACTTAACCTATTCTTGATGCACCACTTACCTAATTTTTATTTTCCTCTTGCACTTCGAAATTCCATTTCCTAGATGTATGAAAGAGTGCCAAGTGTTGCTCTGGTCAGTTATCAACTCCTCTGTTGATGAGATAACTCTTAAATTTCTGCTCTAACGCAAAGAATGGCCTCGGGGACTGAGTTTTTCTGCTGTTTTGACTTTACCTTGTATTGGTCAGAACTCTGACACTGGCTTTCAGAGGATGTCCACTGGTTGTCAGTCACGACAATGTTTGCATGTCTTTCTAGAGATGCCTTACACATTCATGAACTAGTTAGTTATTCCAGGAAAGAAGAACGATCATAGGTAAATGTGAATATTCTCATGTGGTTGAACACTGGTAGACATGGAGCTAGTGAAGCTTAGCTTGCCATGTAAAGGAAACATCTTAGAATTGCGTGACTGGCAATATTCACATCTATCTTTGTCATCTTAGTTATGTGTCTAGATGTGTGGCCTTTAGCGAAACATACAAGAAAGTCCTTTCTTCTTTCTTTGATCACTTGAACTGAAGTTATCAACAGATTTTGCCATCTGCATTAGCATGTTTGGACTAGGTTAATTCCATACCATTCCCAGAAGGGGGCAAATGTATTTGAATATAATTGCTGTAACTCATGCTGTGCCCCAAAACATGACATGATTCTTCTACAGTATTCTCATAATTATTTTCTTCTATCCCATATGAATAGTTATTAGTCTTAATGCTCTTCGAACAACACCTTTGAAATGTGCCTTTGTTTTTCATAACGTTTCCAGTCCCTGACTTCGGAGATATGTCTGGGCAGATTACCTTGCTGATGTTTGTGAGCCACTTGTTCATGATTTCTAGAGCAAATTATTTGTATGGGAAAAGAATAAAAGCGCAGCAGTTAATAGCATCTGCAGATCATATTTTTAGATATTTATTGTGGCCTGTGCTGTTAGAATTTGGCCTGGAACTAGGATGATCTTCCTTCTGGTTCCCATCCTCACCCTTGGGCAATGAAACATCTTGGGGGAAGTAGGTAACGTCAGAAATCGAGACTGTAGGCAAAACTATGAACTGTTTGTAAGAAGGGGTTTTAATAATCATTCTTTTCATTGCCAGTCATTCTAAGAGAGATGTGAAATGTACCTTTCTTCAGTTTCTACTTGATGCTCTGGTTATAATTCCCTTTTAAAATTTATTATTTTTAAAGTGTTTTTCATGCAGAATGTTTTTTCTTTTTCTGGTTTGATTTCAATACTTATGCTAGAGATTCTGAGACAGTTCTCTCACCTAGATGAAGTTTTTCTCATAGAATCCAGTAGTAGGACCTGAGTTGTGCCATGTGTAGTTCTATATGAAGTCAGTCCCACACGTTTTTCTTTGCAGCATAATTGGCGTTGTGCTGCTGTGATGCCACTCACAGAAAGAGAGCAGTGAGGCGTATAATGAATAGTCCTAGACTCAAAATATTTTTTAGCTTTCAGTTGTTCTTTGAAATATGTCAGATTTTATAAAGATTTATATGAATACTATATGTTGTCTACTATGTAAATAAATTTTAGAAGTGGAGAATATAAACCAAGTGAAATCTGATGTTTTATTCCATTTAAAAAATTGGTTCTTGAACTGTGGTGTGTCTGTTATATTTTTGAATTTGAAGTTACATGTTACCATTTAGCTGCAAAATTTCAGTTGTTTTTAGAATGGATCATGCAGCTAAATTTGCATGCAGGGAAAACTTTTTTTTCCCCAAAATGTCCAGAAGTCATTTAAAATCTTATGATCTGATGATGTCTATGTGTGGATTTCTACATTTGGAGTTGCAGCACTCCTAAATGAAACATTTCTTACTGTACAGCATATGCTAGGGACAAAAACTTATATTTCAGTGTGGTTTCAGTATGATTTCACATCTTTTGTTTTGTGCTGTATTTGTGGTTTTGTAGGCTTCAGACTATTATTTATAGGGTTTTTTTATTTAATTGGGTGGGGATAAATACTAAACAAACAAGAGAATCCTAGTTTACTTGAATTTCTGGTTTGCTTGTGAAAGGACGTTATTAAAATTTCTCTTGATGACAGCATACTATAAACTTTCTAGCTAATAAGGTGTGTCATATATAGGAACATGAAACTTCCTGGCGTTCTTAATATGTCAGTGGTGAGATTAAAAGTGTTCTGGTGTTAAACTCTCTCAAGGGCTTGCTGGCCACTGAATAGTCACAGCTGTATCTGCTAAAAGGCTAGGGACCTAAACTTTCCCTGCTTAAAGCCAGAGAAAGTCTCTTAAATGAAATTAGTGCTTCACAGTCAAAGATAACTTGCTCTTTTTTGTTTGTTTGTTGTTGTGCATTATGTGATCCGATTTTTTGTATAAAACCAGGTATGTTTAAAGTAAGGTTGGAAGCATTTGCATCTCTGAAGAGTAAGAAAAGGAAGCCAGGGAAAGAAGTGTGGAAGAACTATGTGGTTACACTTGCAATGAATTGGTGCTTGTTTTGGGAGGATTCCAGACAGAAAGACATTATTTTTGATCTGCCTGACGCCTTCTATACCTTTACCCATTCAGCGTGAATAGACTGAAACAATCCAACAAGCCCTCTCTCCTTTTTTAACTGTGGCAACAAGGAAGGCAAGATTTAAACAGAAGACAATAATGCTGATGAGATACACAGATAATGGCTAATTCAGAAGATACTGGTGGGTCAATGTAGGTGATCCAAATCTTGAAATTTTTTTTTTTAATCTCAGAATAAATGGAAAGGGTAGAAATAGAGAGAGTGGAAAAAACCAACTCATGAAGAACCAGACTTTATTTCTTCTGTTTATAAATTACCTTCAGAATAAAAGGAGAAATAAAAAAATTGTAAGAAGAAAGTAGGGAGCATTGAAGTCTGCAGTTAAGTACTGTTATTGAGGAGGCTGAGATAGATTTGAGAGGGGTCTTGGCAGGTTATGATGTCTTGGGATTCAATGACAAAATTGGTATGTGTTTTACCTTTTCAAGGAGGTCAGACATAATGCTACCAGTACCCAAAAAGACTCTAGCCTAGGGAAATATTTTGTATATCATTCTGCTGAATGATAAGCACATTGTTTAAATAGGAAACACGGATTATTTCAGTTGACACTTTTTCTCTCTTTTTGAAATGTCCCATTGTGAGGTACATTTCTGGTGAAAAGTTTCTATTGAAAGTCTCTCGTGCTGTCAGAAGGTTTCACATAGATGCAGCTAATCTCAATAGCAGATGCTACAGCTTTGAAGGAATATCTGTGTATGCATGACATCTGTGTCTGCAATGTTAAAATTCCCTCCGCTTCTGTTGCAAATATCTTATTAATTTGGTTAGAGTGGATATGTGTTCTGTGGTAGTACCAGATTATCTCTGTTCGTGGTACAGAGAATGCTTGCATATCTGCTAGTATTGATAAGAGACTGGATTCCTGTGTATTTTATCTGAGAATACAGAGAATGGTGCCTCCTGATATTTATATATAGCTTGATATACTTAGAAAAACCCAAACAAAGTCTGAAAAACTACACTCAGTTTTGCTTGTCCAATTTCACTGTGCCATTTATTAAAAGAAAAAGAAACCCCTAACAAAAAGCAAAATCAATACTGCTTTCACGTGTGTTGCAGAAAGAGGTTTAACTTAGACTAAGATTTAAAGAGTCTTATAGAAATCTGTTCTGTAACTTCTTAAATGTGTTTACATACTCTGATTTTAAGGATTACCACCTGTGTGTTCATATTCCAGAATAAATTGTTTGATACTGATTTGCAGCTGCCAGGGTTTTTGGAGGAGGAAGCATCAGGAAGTCAGGCTTCTGAAATGCGTTAGGCTATTCCGAGGTGGTAGTTAATTGTGAGGCTTTTGGCAAGATTCCAGGTACTTTTCATCATAGATACAGGAAGAAATGAAAAAAAGATCTACCCGTCTTAGGTGGACTCTCAGAAAATAGAGAACACCCAAACCTGAAAGGCTTGTTACAGAAGAATTCCTTTTCTTTAACACCCAGGTGAACTTCAAAAATGATGCGTGGTCTTGAAAATAGTATTTTGAAAAGTTATAATGTGTATGTCACCATAATAGTTTTCAAATTAGCGAGGAAGCATTATAAATAGTGCAGGTTTTTTTTCACTAGCCAGCAGGTATGAGCAAGAATAAATGCCGTAGCTGAAGCTGTAGCAGGAAAGATCCCTCCCCCAGTGCGAGTGGCAAATGGTGTAAATACTAAGCAAGGAATAAATGACAATGAATTGCTTCTAGCTTTTTCACTGTAGGGTTTATCTCAGTATTGCACAACCTTAGCCTAAAGGTTGGGGTTTCTTTGGTGATTTTTCTTTTCTGACGTGCAGTCTTAGAAGTTTACAAAATTTTTATACTCCTTCAGAGTAAGTAATTCATTTGCTTAGCAGGATTCCTTCTTAAGCCTGTTTCTTCATGTCTTTAAACTGCAGTTTGCTACTGGTTAAGTTAAAAGAAGAGCTCTGTTAGCTGTAAACCTGTATGTATGTCTCTAGTATGACTTTGGGTATGAGTGGATAGATGAATCTCCAAAGTATTCAGCGCTCTGTGTTTTGGAGAAGGTAGATCAATACTGTCTTAGGTCAGCTGCAGGCCTTGCAACATAGCCAGGTGTAGGGGTGCTTAAAGATTTTGAGTTTTTATGGCTGCATTACATAATGATGTTGGGATAGACTGGCCAAAATCCAGCTCTGTCTGCTTCCTCCTTGGCCCCCTGCCATACTCAAAAGCTCACACTGATTTCGGTGTTGTAGCACTTCTGCAAAAGTGCCATTGGTTTACTGAAGCAGATACCTGGGAAATGAGAGCTAGTGTCCATTTCTTTTAAGTAATTTGAATAATATTGAAGTAATGTGACTGGTATCAAACAGTAAGACTTTGGCAGAGATGTAGTTAGAATGCAGTTCTTTAGGGCAACATCCGAGTTAACCAACAATCCCTTCTCTCTGCCTGAAAGCCAGTCTTTACATTACATATTTTCCTCCCTCAGCAGCGAGGCAGACAACAATCTCCTTTGCTGCCCAGCTGTGATTCATCGCTGGAGCAGGTCTTTCCTGTGTGCTGACTGAGATAGGTCCATGGAAAAAAAATCACGTGATCATATAATTAAAGACTCTCTTAATTCATTACGTAGCGAGAGACTGAACTGAGATTGCAACCAGACAGACACAGCCCATCATAGTCACGGGTTAGAAAATGCTTATTTGGTTTGTGGATGTGCATATATATAGCCTTATATACGTGGGTCAGCGTTAAGAATTGCGAGAAAGTTATGGCAGCTTCAGAGCCTTCAGCTGTTAAATTCTCACATATCTTCTGAGCATGCATGAACTGCGATACTGCTCCCTTCTTCCCTGGCAAACGCCTAACTAGGTCGAACTTGGGTGCAGGAATGAGAGGAGAGGCCACCTGTTGCTGGTTTTTTAGGCACTCACCCTACAGGATGCAATGTTAGAGCATTTCACAGGAACCTTGAGACTTTTTTGACGGACAAAGCAACACATGCATTTTCTGATCCTCACTGGAGAATTTATCCTCTGGACACAATAGCTCTTTAAGAGTAAATTCTGAAGGAGACAGCTTGTGTAGAAAATGAGAACAAATCATAAACGTTTGGCAGAACTTTAAACAAATACTTATTTCTGATAATGGGCCTAACCCAAAATTATCTATGTTTGCATCTGTGTTGATATATTAAATATTAGTATAACAGCACTAATGAAGTTATGATTAGGACCTGCCCCTCTTTCTGAGAGAGGTTAGAGTGCCATGTAAGAGCATGTGGTCTCAAATTTGAAATTCTTTACATTGAAAAGCCAGAGTTCTTTTTTTAGCATATGAATGATAGTGATAGGTATGCTATTTAAAACGCGGGAAGCTGACATACTGTAGATACGGCTGTTTACACTTTTTTTTTATGCCTGAGGCTCACAAAGAGGATGAACAAACCAAAGGACACTTCTTCAATGAGTTAGTTTTGTTGAAGAAAAAAAATCCAAGAATAGAGTTATTATTCCGGTTATTGATACTAATAACTGTGTTTAAGCTTCATAATTAATTAATTGTAATGTTCTTGGCTGCCCCTGTGGTGACATTGTGAACAATACTTCCTTTAGTAATAGCAGACGTCCATTATCTTGTAGTATATTTTTCTTATAATTCTGAAATAGAAAGTTTTACAATATATTACGTATGAATTGAGAAGGCTTCTCTGCATAAACAGTCCATATAAAAATGTAAGACTTATCTAAAAGGTAACAGTAGCTTAATCTGTTTTAAGAGTGGCATATTTTAGTTTTAAACTAAATTTAGACAGTTGTTAATTAACTTGAGACCCAGTGAACAAATCTGTTTTAAATGAAATAAGGTTGACATGAAATTTTGCAGTTTTCTTGTGGAGACAAGACCTCAGGCTAAGGAACAGGTTTTTGTTGTTGTTTGTTTGTTTGTTTGTTTAATTGCTGTATTTGTATGTTTTATATGATAAACATTGCAATAAATAAAAAAAAATTACCATCTGAAGTTAAAGTAACATAGGGCTCCTGATGGCATGTGTTACTCTCTAGGTTTGTGTAAAGTTATTTTTTTAAAGGAATAGTACGAGGCATTTTTTATTTACATCTATGTGACCTTTCAGTATACAGTATCCTCCATAAGCTTTCTTAAATAGTTGTTTAGTGTTCATCACCAGCACCTGAAAGGCGGTAAGCATCTGATTGTTGAAAAACTGTGTTGAAAAAGCAAAATATCTGTGCAACCTGTCTCCAGTATGAGAAAAAAAAATCTGTTTGTAATGCTTTGAAGCCAGAAGTTGTTTCTTTATTTTCACAAGGCTTGAGCAAAGAGCTGTGTTGCAACCTGCAGTTATGTTGTTAGGTAAGGCAGGGTGGAGTGTAGCAGGTGCTTATTAATACCTCTAGGCTACAGGTAAAGGTGACTGTATTTTCTTCAGCGTTCACAGACCTAAACAGGTGGATATTGTTTTAATAATTGGGTTGAGAGTGGACACTATTTATCCTCTTTTTTTTAAAGGCAAACCTTTAATGTAGATCTATGAAAGAAATGGTAACTTTTAAAGTTAAGTAACATTTCAGGTCTTCTCGTTGTATCTACCAGCTCCCTACTTTTAAATAAAAAAGGCTTGTTCATGATTTCAAAACTAAAGGAATTTGTCTCTGCCCTTCCAAACTAAAATGAGTTTCTTCTGGATTTTTTTTTTCCTAAGGCTTTTTTTATTTGTGTGGGTTTTATTTGGTTTTGGTTTGGTTTGTTTTTTTTTTTTGATAAATTGATTTTAGGTAGGAATTTGACAGTATTTTAACTCTGAAAAATTGAAACAATATAGAGCAGCACGGTACAACACTGTGGCCATACTGAATATTTGAGAGGTGGTTATATGATGAACTGAAATTGCATAACAGATAGAAAATGCAGAGGCTGACTACACAGCTTTGAACTTCATTGCTGCTTTGTATATCAAAGCAAGCTCTGGAAGAGTGTGAATGTGAATGGCTAAAATCAGAGAAAAATGTTAAATAAAATTTAACCTATTTTGTGTTTAGACTGAAGATGAAAATTGTACATGCGAGAATGTGAACACAGAGTCTGTCAAACTCGATTAGGAAGGTCTTTTCTATGATATTTCATTTACAGTGGACTAAACACTGTGGATGGTTTTGCCTGGACTGCTCCTTCATGACTTCCTTCAGCCAGGCTCCTCTGACGTTGCAGGAAGCCATAGCAGAATAAACCCTGCACTGGGTTTGAAGAATTCTAGGGTTAAGACTGAAGTGAAACCTGGAATTTTTGGTGGTGTTTCTTTTGGGTATTTATGGCTCTTAAATAGCAACAGGAAATGTAATGCTGGACCCACTTTTTCAAACATGCAAATACTTGTCAGGACCAGTTTTTATGTAGTATTTCCCATAGTCCACAGTTTACCAGTAAATATTCTACCAGTGATAGCATGAAAACAGATCAGTATTTCCCTTGTTGATGTTGTAGTATTTGTACTTACTTAGCCCGTACTGCTGCATACTTCACCTTTTTTCCCCTGTTTTTTGCCACCTTCTAAATGTCTACTTTTGTACCCTTCCTTTGCCTTACCCTCCTTTGCTTGTCAGACTTGCAGTCATGTTGTTTCTGTTGCAGCAGCAATGCTTTGAGTCCCAGACACAGGAGTATAGGGCATCAGAGGCACGAGTCCAACGGCCTGCTGCGAGATAATGGCGAAAGCTCGAGCTGCTCAGAGAAATACTGCTGCTGTTCCTGGCGTTTTGGGTTTTTTTTTAGTATCTGCTGTTACAGACCCCTGGCAGCATCACCTCTGTCATAGGCTGACCCTAATAAGCCAGGTGCCATTTGGTATTGACTCTACTATTTGGGAAACTAGTGGCCTGAATTGAAAAAACAGGTATTTTTTTTTTTTTAATATAGATGATACAAATGTGAGGAGCTGCTTGTGGGTCCTTCCTCCACGTTTCCTTCAGTGCACAGAGAGATGAAGCATGCACTCACAGCTGTCTAAAGTAGCTGGAGTAATCACCCTGTGCTGAAGGAAATTTGCAGCAGCTTTGCAAAATTGCCTTTGGCGTCTGTTTTAGTGTTCCTGTAGAACCAGCTAACTCAATTTTTTTCATCAGTTGATGCAGCATTTTTCAAAACAAGCTAGTCAACATTTTTAAAGATTTTTATTGCAGTTTCTTTCAGAATTGGGATGTGCCCAAATATCCATCTGTCTTTGCTATATCATTGTTCCTGAATGGGAATTGCTTTTTTCCCCCATGTAGTGCTTGTCCATCCCTCTGATTACTGCTTTATTTTCTTTAGTAGTTTAAAAAGAATTTAAATGGCATTTTAACAGTTTACTTCTCCATTTGTGGTGCGCTTTTTTTTTTGTTTGTTTAAAATAGCAGGTATACAGTGATGAACTATACATTGAAGTGTAATTATTTTGTGATTATATCCACTGAAGTATATCCAGGCACAGTTTGCTAATGAAATACACTTCAGTGATCCCATTTCTTGTTCAATGGGATCACCTTTTGACAAGCATTTTGTAAGGAAAAAAGATGCATTTGATGGATTTGGTACAAGAAAAAAAAATCAAGAGTGGAATTATTTATGTTTTTCTAGAGGCTGTTGTTTCTACAGACATTATTCATTTATTAAAGACATGCTATCTGGAGAGAGATGTATTCAAATTATATATCTGGATTTGCAGATACCAAAGGAAAGCCCTCTGGGGAGCCTTGCATACTTATAGTACTTCTTAAACTGTGGCACTATATTACTAGAACTATGTAAGAGAGCTCTGTATGTTTTTGGAAGCTCTCTTATCCAAAGAAAAATGTTACTGACTTCTGCAGTTTTGATGGGGATATAAGCATGAAAGTGAAGTTCTTAATCTACTTGTTTACACAAGCTTATTTTTGTCACTTCCTTATTATAACAGTACCTGTGTTAGAAGACCTTTGTGATAAGATTCCGGGATCCTTATTTGCCTTTACTTCTGTTTTACTAATTCACTTTCTCTGTTTTCCCCAATATGATTTTAAAAAACCCAAAACAAACAAACAAACAAAGAAAAGAAGAGCTGTATTCTACTGCTGTCCCACTGCAACGGTATCCTGTGGCTCCAGTGCTCAGCCTGGGCTTATGTTCTGTGCAACAGCGTTTCCTCTGGAGCTCCCTCAATAAAAGGTGGCACAGAGACGTATGTTATATTGAGGTCTGTGGCTTTTAGGCCTTTATTGGCTAAAACATGCTCACTCTGAAGTTTCTCAGGTTGGCCATTAAGTCAGGAAACAGTGCTTGACACATGCATTTCTAAGAGTTGCCTTGGATAAGGTGGCTATTTAATCTGTTGAATTTTGGATCGTGGTTTATTTCATGAACACAGGTAATGCCACTCTTCTCCCAGAATGAAGCTCTGTGTTCTGGAGTATATGTCATTAAAGAGAACCTGAGACTATCAGTCGAGGATGGTTTTCTAGGTCAATAAGGGGAATCAGAATCAGTATCACTGAGTAATAAATTATGTGTGTTACTTCTTACATAAGCCCCTTGCTTTAATCCTCATTGAATTATATGTGAATGGAATAAAAAAATAAACTGCTACCAACAAAGAAACAAACTAGTGTATTAAAATAAAAATTCTCCTTTCTAATTAACTTCAAAATTAGCACATATTAAGAGCCATGCTTTCCTTTTTTTCAGGACAGACAACTCCACCCTGTGTCTTTTCTCTAATGATCGCTGAATGTTCTTATACTTTTCTTTTTTTTTGGTTTGCAGTATTGTCCTAATTGTTGCGTTTTTGCATTTTTTTATTTAACAGTTGTTCCTGTCATTTTGAAAGCGCTGACATATGATGAGAAGAGGGGGGCGTGCAGCGTGGGTTCCAACGTGAGAGATGCAGCGTGCTATGTGTGCTGGGCCTTTGCTCGTGCTTATGATCCTGCAGAACTGATACCATTTATTAATAAGATTTCAAGGTAAGTTGTGGCAATAAGAAACAGAGGTATTTACAGCTAATTCTTAAAATCTATTCAAAATTAGGAAGGAGCTGGAAGTTAATCTAATTCTATATCTTCTAGACGTTAATAACCTAGGAGTCTAATGCTCTTTTAAGACATTTAAAATTAGATACTGACCAAATATATGATACATCCATTTAGGGGAAACACCTTCATGCTTAAGAAGTAGTTGGTACGTCCCATATAACGTGAATGAAATTCATTGATATCTGGATATTGTTCGCCAAGGAATGGATATTTTTGTTTCTCTATGATAATTTCCTTCTGTTTATCTGGCATAAGAAAACTAAAAAAATTCTAACAATATTCACTGTAAGAAGATTCAGATAAATTAGCAGAGGCTTTGAGGCGAGGGTGGTGTTGTCTGTTGTCAGCTTGGTCACCTACTTTATGGTTAGCTCAGCAAAACGGATTCAGGAAGTTTAAGAAGATTGAATGAAACGTTAGTGCACTAGAGGTAGAAATAACAAACCAATCTGAAGTTTGGGAGTTGCTGTATGGAGTCACAAAGTGCTGGAAATATTAGAAGAAGAGACAATGTACGGAAGAAGTTACTTCTTACTTTTTCAAGTGAACACTTGTTTCTACTGATCCAGGAGTTCTAGTACTTCATCAGATGGGTATGATGCAAAGAATGTAGCATGTCTTTATCAACCAGCTTGCAACTTGCAAGTTGAGCAGGTTAGGTCTAAAAGGATAAACTACACTTCAGCTCTTCTCTAAAGAGCCATTTCAGAGCCTCCTGGTTCTTCTATACAATTTATAATTTTCATTTTGAAATGTTCCAATTCAAAGGATATTTTGAGTAGATAATACAATGACTTCAAGTTCCTAAAAGTGGTAAGAACTTGAGCTTTGCAGAGTGATCCTGAATTCTTAGTAACATACCACTTGAAAAACTGAGTTTTTATTTATTGTAACTAATTTAAATTTATTGTAATTAAAAGGAGGTTTTGGTTAAAGTTTAAAATACAAGAGAGTATTTTTTGTCTTTTGATACATTTTGTTTGTATAGAGTACCCCCATCCAGAATGACCACTGTGCTAATCTCTACTTACCGTTGAATGGAGATGCATGCAAGTATTTCTTTTTCAACCAGTGGTTACTGTTTCAAAAGACTTTCAAGAGTCAAACTTCAAAAGATGCCCACATCAAAATCTGTCACACTGCAATGGTGGACTAGAACTTGGTGCAGCTTTTCCCTTAATATGGAGGATAATGCTGTAGATACAAACTGGTTTTACCTTTTTCTTTTTTCTTTTTTCTTTCTTCTCTTGCTTTTCCTCCTATTTGCTGGTCTTGTGGGATTCTGTCTTCAGCATTTAGTCTTTTTGTTGGCAGTACACTGGCTGACATTTCAAGGTGTCTTTAATGGGTGATTTGCACTGCAAACACAAAGAGGTAGCTTCTAACAGTTTCTTGGCAGGCTTTTAGTGCACCCATTGATAGTAGCCACTCAGGCATCTTTCTCTCCATCTTGAGGGGTTTTGATCAGTGGTCATTTCGTATTATCTTTTTTTTAAAGAAAAAAAAAAAGTTTGGACTCTATAGTGATTTGAGGTCCTGGATATCTGGTTCTGTTTCTAGGGCTGCCTTGTTTCCAGATTGCTGACAGAATGATTTCAATTACTGTATGTGTCCATCTCCGCTAAACAGCCTTGTTTGGAAACACGGGATTACTTTCTTAGCTCAGCAGGTTCCCAGAGAATATATGACTTTTTCTTTCTTCTTTAGAACATGTTTATAAAGTTCTTTGGCACAGTCTGTAAGCCCTACATACCTACTTTTATTCCTTGATCCCACTGTACTGTACCCTTGCTGGTCTCTGATGTTCTTCATCCTTGTATCCTCACTTTCCAATGCTGGTCCATTATCGCAGGATCACATAACAGTGTCTCTTATCTGTGTGGTACTTGCTCCTGGGGTTTTTTGAAACCTTGATAAAATCTTTCTGTCTAAGAATCTGATGTCAAATTTCTTGAGGCCAAATGCTGTTTTTCTTTCTTTTTTTAAGTTGTCGTCTCTTTTTCTCCAAAGTGAGCAGACAAAATTTCTAAGACATCTTAGCCTTGTGTCTCTGATAAAGCAGTTTCATATTGTTTTGATCATGTTTCATCTACAACAGAATACAGACAGAAGGAGAGGAGTTTTGTCACACCAAGTTGTGCTATGACATGATGCCATGCACTGTTTCTGGATGAGAATGCGGTGCTCCAAAAAAGACCCACTTTAGTTTAAGCATGCTAGAAATAGTGGTATTCGCCATAGTAAGTCATTAAGGAAATATTTTCTTTTGAAGAGTCATATTTAATTCAATTCTATCTGAGTTCATGGTAAATTATGTATTGTATGAAATTCTTAACAAAAAGGTACCTATAGATGTGTTTGTGCAGTGAAATAATCATGTGATTACATCTTGGGTTGTATTCCTGTTTTTAATCTAACCAATGGTAGCAGTGAAAGCACAGAATGTTAACAAATATTTCTAACAGGCTGTTATCAGCTGTGCAGAGTTATTTACTATCTTTAAACTCACAGGAATACTTGTGGCAAGGAAATCTTCAGGATGAACATAGGCATACCAGTACTAAAGCCTGGTTCAAAAGGTGCTTTTTGTAGATTTGGGCAGCAGCCTTATGAAAATAAATCTTCTGCTTCCTTTCTCTGACTTAGTTGAACAACTTTAAGGTTTCTTTTAAGGTCTGGCAAGCTTGTTTGTTGTAAAACTTAAAAAAGCTGAAGTGTGAGTGTGTAAGCCTTCTGTTTATCGGAATTCTTCTTCTGTTCGTGATGCTTTGAGCAATGTATTTCTTCTACTCCTTTCATGCTAGCATGGTGCAAAACAATGTTGTTCTCCATATGTTAGGTGCAAGCTCACTGTTTTGATTTTACATGATCTGTGGTATTTTGTTTTACTGTCACAAAGCTGTTTGTGGGAACTTGTGGTCAGGTATGAAGAATGTAATGTTTCTGAAAAAGCTCCTGTCGTTTAGCTTTCAGACTGTTCTGGAAACAAATTCTTCTTTTCTTTTTAGGAAAATGTCATATGAGAATAATTGATTTCTTCTACCTATGGTAGTAATACCAATTAACACTGTGGCTATGCCAGCTACGACAACTTCAATTGTTTGGAATAAGTTGGTGGAGTGGAGATAAACACAGGGTGGATGGCAGGGGGAAAGCTGAAAATTGCTTATGATCAGTTGTAAGGTGTTGTGGTTTGTATATGCTTAGTTTTCTAACAGCTGTAGAGTATTTTAGCAAGTATTAATGCTATATTAAGGCTTTACTTTAAAATCTTTGTAGTTATGTTGGCCATACCTTTTCTAAATATAATCAGCTCTTGAAGGTAAAATTGCCACTCCAAAGAGAAACGGTGAAGAAAAAAATATTCAAATACAGTATGACACACAGTTTCACCTATTGTGTCAGCAAGCCGATAATTACATACAGCTTTTTTTTAAATCTAGCCTTAGGTGTGTCACTGTTTTACTTAAAGAAGAGTCATACTTCTAGCCACAAGCAAATTGTTGCTACCCTTCAAAAATGCAGAACTCAGCATCTTGAAACAAAGTACATAATATCCATTGTGCACTGAATTACACAGCAAAAAATCTGTCTATAAAAGAATACAAACTATTAGATTCTTACAGAAAAATAATAAATTGTTTACCCGAAAGGAAAACTACTGCCTCCTTAAAAACATGTAATGAGTGATTGCGATCCTGAACTGTTTGCTTAGTCTTGTTGCTGGAAATTGCAGATGGTTTATTCTTCATTCACAGCCTCTAACACTGCTGTTTAACTAGCTGGAAGAACACAGATAACGCTGACCGGGGAGCGTAAGTAGCTGGTTGCTGCACAGACTCGAAAGGCAAGGCAGTCACCGTGGTAGAGTAAGCGCACTGGTGGTAACTAGAAGGTGTTGAGTTAAACGGCAGCCGCTTCATGTCTTCCTACTTCATGTCATGGCCTTTGGCACGTGTTAGTGTATCTTGTCAGGAAACTCACCTGGGTACTGAAATATGGAAGAAGTATGCTACTTAAACTGGGTCCTGCCCCACAACCCGTTCAGACTGTGGTACAGTAGTTAAAACTTAAAGCAGAGAGGTGGGTGGTGGGGTTTTATTTTCTTCCTTTTCTTGCCTGCACAGTTGTATCATGGTGTAATGTCATAAAGGGACATAAATAATTCACTTTTGACTAGTGAAAAATCACCTTAAACTGCATGAAATAATACTTTTAAAGTAAAATTTATGACCATGTTTTAAAGAAGAATCTGTCTCCATATTCAGTGATAGCTGTTTCTTCTCTGCTTTCTTAGGAATGTTCTGTTATTAAGTGACAAAATTGTCAGAATATTGAAGTTGCAAACTTAGATTGCTGTACTTCAGAGATCAGCCCTTTTTCTTCCTGACCTTACCACTCTTCTTTTAAGGAGGGGGAAAAAAAAAAAAAGAAAGAAGATAGAGAACACTCATTTGAAATACTTGCCCGAGAGTTTTTCTAATAGTACTTGCTCTTATTTTTACATGTCAGTATTTTTTCCCTATCCATATTTCAACAAGATACACTTACTCACATTTGCTGCTTTATTTTTTTAAAGTCCAGTTAAACTGGTTTCTAAAACCTTGCCTGATCTATTCAAACTACAGGACCACAAAAATAAAATTCTTGGCAAAGTAGATGAAACTTCACTTTTAGTGCCAGATAACCTTACTACGTTTTGAAATACTTGCATGTACTGAAGTTGCTATTCAGGCCTATCTTTATAAAAGGACTACTTGACCGAGAATTCTTTTTTCTCTCCCAGTCTCTACATGCATGGTCTCTTTTTCAAGTTACCTATGAGGAAAGTTAAACATAATTTAATAACTTGGAAATAGGGATAATTTGATTCCTGCCCCCTTGGGTGTGGAAGTTACTGTCTGTGAAGTGGCAGGTGCACACTGAGCAGCTGAGCTGTTTTGTTTAAAACCTAAACAAAAAATAAAAAGGAAAACATGCTTCTACTCTATTATCCACTTATAGTGATTAAATTGTTGCTGGCTATCTTAATTATTTGGAACTGTTGCATAGTCAGAATGTAGTTTAATTTATCTGTCATTCGATGGGGTAGGTAATCAATACAGGAATCGTTATTTGAAAGATCTAATTGCTATCTCCCGTTCAGCAGAATACTAATACAAATGGTGCGTACAGTGTAGGAGTGCAGGCGGCTTTGTCTTCCCTGCGGTGGTGCGTTGTTTTTGAAGAGGGGAAAAAAAAAAAAGGAAGGTGTGGCTATGGATGAATGATGTAGCTTGCTCCAGGGCAAGATTGTCCTGCAGAATTGGGGAAATCTGAAGCGTTGCTTTGAGCTACATCTTGTACCATGATGAAATATTGAGAATAGCTTTCTTCTTTTATGTATTTGAATGTTGCCTTCAGAAGAGAGTTGTGTACCTACTGTGTCTTGCACTTGTGTAAAGTTATTTCCCGCAGGGGCATCATATGTCTTTTTTTTTTTTTTTTCTTTTACTAGCAGGATTTATAACTCTTATTCTAAGTATTTTCATGCTCTTTTTCTATATATGTATTTATTTTAATTTCATTATTTTACCCCAAAACTTTGGGATTGGAGTAACACACTGAACATGGTAGGACGTTGGGTGGCTAGCAGAAAGTATGAGAGCTCGATGTTAGCTGCGATAGAGGGAATGTGAAAGTACGCAGTGTGGAAGTGGGCATGGTCACTGCATTTCTCCTTTTCTACAGACCTTTTCCTTACCTAGATAAGCAGGAGGAATTAAATCTGAGACTGTAGTCTGAAGGGCTTTTTCCCCTAGCAGTGCTGGCTGAAGCAGGCTCTTTGGCTTGCTCCTTCACCTGGGTTGCTGCTGCGGTTGAGAATAGCACAGCTGCATGTGATAAAGTGAATGTGATAGAGAGCTTCTCTAGTTTTAAAAAAGCTAGCAACAGAAAAAATTAATTGAGCCTAGATCTGTTTCCATTGTCCAGCTCACTGTGTAGCCACTCCAGCTGGGGTACTGGCACGACTGAAGAGGTGTGGAACGGGCTGTTTGCAGCAGCACTCACAACAGACTCTGGTCTGACTCTGGTCTCGCCTCCTTTTTTAACTTTCTTGGATTGTTCAAAACTGTTTTGCTTGTGATGATTATTATGCCTTTCCTTCCGTAATGAATAGTAGGGAGGAGAGCGTTCTGTCCTGGTACAAGTTAGACTTTTCCCTTTTTTGGGCTCAGGAAGGAAATTTTGCTTTTGTGCCAAATTGGCAAGAGGTTTGAGAGTTTATTTTTTTTTCTTCCCGCAGCTTCAGGGTGGTATGCTTGAATTAATAGTAGCAAATTCTCAGAGGTTAGCAATAGGATAAGCTTCTTGCTGCTTGTCACTAGTACAGACTAGAAGTACCCACTACAGGTGATAAAGGAAATGCAGGTTTATTGTCTGGTACATCTGGTGCTAATAAGGAGAGGGTAACGTGGTATTTCTGATATTTCTGTGTTCTGATGTCTATCACCTGGCTGGCCTCTGCTCTCTGATTCTTTCTGCCTTGTTGCAGGAAGGAAATGAGATCAGTGCTGGGCCACAGAAGTGAGCTGCTAACATACTGTGAGTCTTTTTAACTTTCTCTGACGGGTCAGTTAAGTAAGTACTTGGGGGAGAGGGGCCGGGATAGAGGAGAAGAGGAGAATTATTAGTTGACTAATAGAATTGGAGCTTGCTTTTTGAAATCCATTTGTGTTTATTGTAAACTTAACCGCTGGTTGTGCATACAGGCTAAATATACCTCAAGGAACTACAAAAGGTATTTCATAGAGACTGCAAGATGCAAAGCCGTTCTTTGCTCTACCTGTTAGTAGTCAGGTGTGGTACATTGCAGGCAAGTCAAGACATGATTCTTTAACTAGCTTAAAAAAAAAAATCCCACTTTGTTTGACATAAACAGTTTCTTTATGTTAGGAAATCCTGGTGGAGTATCACATAAACTCCCACGACAAAGCAGACAGGTGAAGACACCTTAGACATGTTTCATCTTAGGCATGTTGCTTTCCTTGCTAATCCCTGTGTTACAGCAGACTTCTGCCTGCATTTTCAAATAGGAATTAACTTGAAAAAATTATTCGTGTAGTTTGATAAGTTTAAATTAATTCTATTAAAGGATTAACATAAAACATTGACTACAGTATGATTTATAAATATACTGGGGCTACAAGGGCAATGAAAAATTCTAGGGGGTTTTTTGTTTTGTTTTTCTTGAACATGGTATTCAGTTGCAGCACTGAATAACTCAGGTGGCATCACATAGACAGTATGTTGTTTTGCTGATTTTACTTATACAGGTTTGTCTTACGGTAACAGAAGAATAAGAAAAAATGGAAAAGTACCATTTGATTAATAGCTGAAATATTGACCAGAAACTCTTGTTGTGTATAATAACCTGAAACTGTCTTCCATTGTATTTAATAAACCACATTTTTAGTCTAAATATGAAATTCAAAGAGCAGTATATATTCTCCAATGATGGTCTTTTAACATTTCCAGTTTGGACAGATTGCATAATCTTTCAAATCAGAATATTAATATTTAATATGTATGTCCTTACACTCATCCCTAAGTGTATTGATGTTATTTGGGCGACTGTTGGAGACCAGACAATGACATGGAAGGATTCTGGTCTGACCCAGCACAGCTCTTCTGAAATACTCTGTAACACTTAACTTCAGGGTGCCTTTGACACAATGAGGGCAACACTCTGGATTTTCAGCTTCCTGACTTCATGAAGGGTTTTTTTCATGGTTTTGTTTGTTTGCTTGTTTTCTCAGAAGAGAACAATATTGAAATACTGCATAACTGATGAAATAATGTTTTATCTTATTGTCCATATAATGGGAAACATTAGGCAGAAATTTCCTTCTTTTTGCTTTCCAGGATGATTTTAATCCAGTTCCTTAGTTTTGAATGTTCTCATCTATAATTAAAAAATTTATGGGAGCTATTAATATCATTAAAACTATATACTTCTGAAATGTCCTTTTAAAATTTTTAAGTTTCGGTGTATGCCAGAGCAGAAAATTAGCAAACATGGTTTGAAGACGATGTATTTGATCCAGCACTTTTCAGCAGTTAGCCATATATGCTGCTTCCTAATGGGATGCTTCCTAAACATTTGCTCTTCCAATGGCTATCGTTTGGATGACCTTCTTTTGTCTTACAATAACCTAATGTTTTTGTGGCAGAGATGAGTTGCTCATGCAAGTAGCAATAAGAAAGCATTAACTGTCTTTAGAACAATTAGTTGGAGTTTATTTTCATTTCAGTCTTGCTTTCTATCTCTTGTTTTCCTTAATAGAGATAAACTGAAATTACAGAGGCAACACTGGTTGTGCATTTCGGTCAATTTTAACAACACAGTATTCTTCACTGTAAGAAACTGATAGCAACTACCCAGGGAAGTTTGATGTTATCAGTGTAATTAATATCTTTATGCTAAAGCAAAGCTATCTTGGATTTACTTTTCAGGTAGTATTTATTTCCTGTTTTGCCTGGAGTCAATAAATAACGTAATGAAGAGTTTCAGAGTTTGAAAGGAATAATTTTCTACTTAAATGATTCTCCTGAAGTGATGCTTATTTGTCACTGAAGTTAATTGAATGCTGGAGGTGGATTTCTAAAGCTGTAGACTTCGTGTCCTGGGATATATTCTCTCCCTTCTGTTGTGTAGCACATCTTTTAAAAGCAGTCCTTTTGAGGTAGAAGAATTAAACTGTGCAGGGTCACCAGACTTCATGCACAAAGAAATTGATTTGTATAATCAAGCCTCTGTATCTACAGGTCACCTTTTAAAAAAAACTGTTTTGCAATTTATCTTGCAGGTCACTTTTTAGGAGACTTTGCATGTCGTTTTCTGATTTTTGTTACTTACAGGATGTGATTGCTCTTGTAGAGATAGCTGCAAGTTTCCATTGCTTAACTTTTAGTTTTGCTTAAGCTTTGCATAAGAATTGTTGTGCATTTGGGTATTGAGAAACCGTATTTCCAAGTTTTAATTTAAAATTGCACTGTATGAGTCCCCCTGTATGAGTTAGAGATAATAGTTACATCCAAGTTTTAAACTCCTACTGTATTTAAAGTGAAAGCCTTTCTATGCAGTTAAATGTATTTGTATGCTCCTTCAGTTGCTTTGATACAGTAGTGTGGCAGTTGTCTGTTTATACTATGGCAAGTCCACAGCAAGCTAGAGAAACAAGGAAGTACATGCTTTTTTTAGTTTTTAGGCTTGTATTTATAAATAATAAGCTCCTTAGAGGAAATACTGCATGTCTGCTTAGAAGTCTAAACGCTGAAATGATGGCATTACTTCTCATATTTTGGTACTAATACTCAGTATTTTATTTCCTCAGTGCATTGGTTATTGCTGCAGTATTTGATCGTGATGTTAATTGCAGAAGAGCTGCTTCTGTAAGTTATCCATTTCTAGCTTACATGTTTCTGTTATTTTTTGTTTGTTTTCATTTAATAATTTGTAGACGTAGTTATGTAGAACTACAGCATATAAGCAATATATTGTGTTGTGAGCAAAAATTTCCATTTTAAAGTCCTTAACAGTACGACGTGAATTTCGATTTTTAAATTATATAATCCACAGATCCACATCTTGATTTATGGGCACACTTCACAATCGGCTGTATTGTTATCATGATGGTTAAGACAAAGTATCTATTAAAGAGCTATTTAGCATTTTCTAGTTACAAAATCAAAGACAAAAGGGTCATATATAGTATACAAACACTGTATTTTTTTCAAGTCATGAAGCTGGTATGTTTTGTGAAGTTACACTTTTCTAATTGTTCATCAACTGTTACTCTATAATCTATAATTGTGGTTAAGTTGAAAATTTCTAGAATAATATCTCTCCTTCAAACATATATTTTCAGTTATTGTATAAATCTCTTTATGTAGGACTGGGAATTTTTAAAAGGAAGTGATAAATCCATTAGGCGGGTATTCTTATGTAGTTAATAAGACTGACACCAAAGTATATTCTGTGGAGCCTTTCTGTAGAAAATATTTATGCTGTTGAGAATTGAAAAGAATGCATGATTGTTCTTGAGAGAAGGGAATTTATGGAGGAGAGGTTATAGAATTTGAGAAGAAGAAAGAATGGACATCTTTCATTGAGAATTTAAGTCAGTGTGTTGGATATATTGAACTTGATTTCTTAAAAAAAAAAAAGAAGTATGAGTTGTCTGTTTCGACAGGTAAAACAAATTATCTTGCACAAATGTAAAATAACCCACCCTATAACTGTATTATCTCAAACATGGACCAAACAATGTCTGTCAAAGAACCAGGTGTCTCCCTAAGAATAAACTTCACTGTGAATGCATTTAAAAAAAAGGCAGTCTTTACAAAATGCAAATTAATTAACAGGTCTTATTTTTTGACTGAGCTTTTGAAAGCTAATGTATTTATAACATAAGAAGGATTTCTCAGGGATACCTGGATAGCATCCTTATTTCTTCTAGCCACACCTCTGCTTGAGAGTTAAGTTGTTGAATGAAGCTGCAGCATAATTGCTGGGAAGTGAGTCAGTTACTTGTGTAATCCTATCACAAATCACTTTGTCTAAATAGGTTAAAACCAAAGCATGGAAGCTAAGGTGCTGTAGATTGCTGAGTACTGATACAACATATTCTTCACATACTGTACAACTAATGAATATGAGCAATGCTACTTTCCCACAAACTTCAACTCCTAAATTTTAGAAACTGTAGAATTTGGTATTCTTGTCTAATTTAAGTCACTTTATTCAAATAAAATCCTTACAGGAAAAATAAAGGTAGCTTTGCTTTCCTGAGAACTGCACAGAACATTAAGGAGTATAGAAGGTGAAAAGTTTTATTATTTATTTGCTCTGTAGGAGTTGTCCTAAGAATCAGTGGTCATACATATAGAGGAGAATTCTTTTTTACATGATTGCCACTACAAGTGTACTGCTTACCTTTGGTAGCTTGATGTCATTGTCATGTGTAATCTTTGTTATGTTTCTATGCTTAAACATAAACGGATAGTTTGACCATGAAATACCGTGCGAAACTGGATACATTTACTAATGCTATAAGCTTAGTGCACATTGTGCTTCTGTATTTCAAATGAGTACAAAATACAGTACACTTTCTTCTCACTTTCCTCTTTTATTTAAACAAAGTTATTGAGCATTCTGCAATTCAGTTACCTCCAATCATATTAATTTTTTCATTAGTACATTCTAATTTAGAGCTTGTCAAAATTTGGACTTGCTGTTTTGATGGATAGTTATGAAAGTACTGAAACCTGTTTTCCTATTTTAGAAAGGCAAGCAAAGAAATATTTTGTGTTTACCAGGCATTACTACAATTTTGAAGAAAAATACCTGGGAGTCCTAGTTATTTCCAATCATTACTACAGTTAAATACATATTTAAATAAACAACATGTTTTACTCGATTTTCCATCTATTACAATATGCAATATATTACAATGCAGAGCACCAATAAAACAAAATAGCATGTAGAGATATTTTGAACCCTGAGGTTAGAGAGAATAAAACAAGACTGTTCTTTTGAAGCTCCCAGAGCATTCTGAGCTGACTTTTGCAACTCCTTCATGAATAATCATTATAAGGAATAAACACATGAATAAGTGATCTCGGACTGGGCTCCATTCAGCGCTGACATGTTAAAGAGAGGGGTTTTTTTCTTCCGCTTGGTAGGTTGGTTGTTTTTAAAATCATGACTTAGAGAACGTTTTAGTATTTTTGCAGGTTTTGTGGGAACAGCAAAGTATTCAGGTTAGAAGGCTAGTTGGTCATCTTGGTTCTGATATCACGGAATCTTTAAATGAAGATCTTTGCATCCAATTTTTCCATCTTCAGAAGGGGATTGTATGAAAAATTAAAAATTATTATTACAAAACAATTGAAGTATTTGGCATATTTTAGGCATGTGCACTTGTTTGAAAGTATGATTGCGAGAGTAACATTTTCAGTTATTGAAAATCTCCTAGGTATTATGAAGAAAAATCTTTTGTGAAACAATAAAAAAACGCTAAAGGAACAAGGAGGGAATTCTGTGAACATTAAATGAGCTCTAGGAAATTGCCTTTTCATTTGGATGAACAATATGTTTCATTATTTTCCTATTTCTATTTTACTTTCTCTCACAAAGCTTTAACAGGATAATATTGGGGGTATGGTTTTCCTTGTAACTTTCTCAGTGCAACATACTCCTTCACACGCAGGAAAAATGATTTACTGTGTCACAATTTTGTTGCTAAAGTTTGGTTTAGATGCTGTTCTTGTAGAACAGTAATGCGTTTAAGTTGTCACAGCTGGAATGTGCATTGTCTACAAAGCCTTTCTAAATCAAGTTTTCCAAATATAACTCTAAACACTGGTGTTCTGTTTTTACCTTCCTTTGAGGGCTTTTTCTGGTTTTGTTTGAATATCTTGATTCTCATTGTAAATTTCCCTATAACTGGCTGAAAACTTACTTGCTGAAGAGACAGTTTTTAGCTTTCTTTTTATAATGTACAGTGACAACGCTGAAGCTAAGAGAAGTTTGTGGTGATGCATACGAACCTCCTTCAACCTCAGCAACCAGCTGTGAAACAAATTGCTATACAGTTTTAGTCTGCAACTGGAAAATTTTTGAGCTACTGAGCTATGTATACAGGAATTTGCTAGTTACCATATTTCTCTTCATACTTTTATGAATAGTAAATTCATATTGCAAGTGTGAGAATCTATAACAAACTGATTATTTTTCTCCAGGGCTATTAAATTGAAATAATTGACAAATATATTTATAGTAAGACAATACTAATATTATCCTTGTAAGCAGTGGTTAAAGTTCTATGATTTTTATAGATAATCAGTTAGGTGTAAATTAACATGTAATTTAGATGCTTAGAATACATCAGATGAATGCTAAGTATTTTTACCGTGCTGCTGGACTGTTTATTAGATCTTCATGATTGTTTTTCTAAGTAAGTTACAAAATAAAATGGGGATACAGCAGTGGAATTTTAGAATTCCTACATTAAGTAAACAAACCATGGGAAATCTTTATGTACAACAGCTGTTTTGCTGCAACATTGTCTATAGGCCCCTGTACATCTTTTTCCAATGATTTTGCCACAGTATATTTCAGTCCTGGGCCTATGGATTGTAAGTAGAATAAAGTAGTATGGTATTGTAAGTAGAATAAAACTTTCATTGGTTTGAGGTGAGGTTTACATTGTTTGGATATCAAAGTTTATGATTTAAAAAGAAGGAAAAAAAAAAAAGCTTTATAGATTTTTGTATCAGTAAGGCACTTGTCTGAGCAGTACATTTTTAAAAGAAATTATAGTGCAGTGATTAAACTATTAAATCCTTTGGCTATGATAGTTGAGAGCATCATCCTTGCTGAAACCTCCCTATGCTGAGTAAAAGGGTCTCAGTAGCATAAAAGGGGATCTAAAGCTAACAAGTATGTAAAAAGAAAGAAACGATGCAGGCTGACATGAAATGACGTCCTGGCACATCCTGGCTGGGAGCATACGTTGGTAGAGAGGTAAGGAGTGAAAACACCCCACGTCAGAAGCTGGACTGCATCATACGGTAGGGAATGCGCGTAGGGCATTGCTACAGCTCCTGCTCCTCTTCTGGAAGGCTGCTTTCTGCGTTGCCCAAGGGTGTATCTACGCTGCCGCCACTGCGGAGGATAGCCCATGCGGTTCTGCCGGAGGCAGTCCTAAACTGGTTAGCTCGGGGCCACTGCTGGCAGCGTGGCTGCAACTGCCAGCAGGCTAAGGTGGGCTCCCAAACCCGCCGAGGTGGTGGGTAAGTGGTTTAGAGTCAGCCTGTGCTACGTGTCCTGCGATGGATATGCTGCAAGCAGGAGCTGAACTAGCCTGGGCAAGTCTACAGGAACTGCAGTCATTATCCTAAACAGACATAACCTCAGAAATGCACGGAGAGACGGTGGCTTCATTAGGGCTTGCTTCACCTGTGTTCTGAGAGTGCTTGCCCCATATGTAGAGTATGATAGCTCGGTGAGCTAACTTCACCTTTTGTTTTTACAGGTGGATTACCACATGCATACTGTATTTATGTAGGAAATACAGAAGCTCTGTCTGTCAAAGTTCTTGTGGCATTTTCAGTCAAGATTGGGACTTCCCTCTGTATGTTAAATATCAGTTAATTGTCAGATGACAAGTGCTGTCCATCACTGGAGATTTGTTTGTAGATAGAGTGACATTCCCTAAGAGAAGTGTCCAGATAATGATGATCTCTCTGAAAAAAGTTAAAATTTCCAGAAATTTTTATTAGTACTTAGGTTTGTATATCCTTTTAATGAACAAGAAATAACAGGCTGCTTTGAGAGAGGGAGAAAATTCAAGTAGGGAATTAAGTAGGTTTTATTCTGTATACCATACAAGTAGAGAGATTAACTTTATGGTTGTATTTGTTGCATTTTGTAAGATTTTGAGAGTTTTTTAATGCAAAACACGAGAAACGTACACGAATTTTGTCTTCTGGTTTTATATTTTCAGTGTTGCGGCATGCTTTCAGATGTGTAGCTTTCAAATATATATTACATTCTCGCTATTTTTTGTCTGAAGTTTTCATTACCAAAGAATCAAACTTTGCCTACTATTAGCAAATTATGTTGAAGAAGTCAGAAAAAAGTGAGCCGTCTCAATTTCTGTTGTCTACAGGTATTGACTTTCAATTCCAGTGCGAAGCCTTGTGTCCCTACTCAAAAGCCCTCTTGTGGGTGCGACTAGTTTAATAAACTCACATTCTTAAACTGTCATGCAACATACAGCTTTAAGAACACCAGAACATAGAGACGTAGAAACAGAAAAGCCCTGTGGGCTTGTTCTACCGACAAAGCTTACTTTATTTAAAAAAGAAAAGCCATGGGTCATTTATATTGTTGTGTGTTTTGAATTCATCATCTGGTGTTTATCAAAAAGCAAACCTGACTCGTTTTGGTATGTTTGTTCTCTGTTCCTTAGGCTGCCTTCCAGGAGAATGTTGGGAGACAGGTATGGTAACTTTCCTGAATCTTCATTCATTAGTGCCTTGGAGGTTACTGTAAACGTGTAGTACCTAAAATCAAAATCAGACGCTGTGGCTTCGGAGAAATTGAGTAAAAGGATGTCACAAAATAATTATTTTCCTAATCGGCAAACAGGTTCTTGTGGAATACTTTTTTGAGATGTGAATTTTATTTTAGTATTCTACTTTTGGAAGAAAATGAGCTTCCTGGTAATTTTTAGTCATTCTGAAAAGCAAAATCGGCACGTATGATGGCCATTATACAGCTTGCATACTGGAATGCACTTACAGCAGGAAAAGTGTGATTTTTTGGTTATTTTTTTGTTTCATTGACTTTCTAGTTTTTAATAAAACCCCTGCAGTGTGCTGCACAACCTTTGCTGTGGTTGGTGATACAACAACAAACTGGACTTAAGAGTCTTCAACTCAATATTTGGTTTTGCCTGTTGTACCATAATGCTGCCATGTAGATACTTTTGAGAAATCTGTTACTTTTGGAGATACCGAAGTGCTTTGAAAAAAAACTATTGTGGTAGGTTCCTATGTAACTTAGAAACATTTAAGTAGTTAAAATGTTCAAACAACTTTGATTTGCAACCTTGGAGGAAAAGGAAATAGGGTAAAGACTTGTATTTCAAAGTTTCCTGGTTTCTCATCAGGAATTAACAAAGCTGAATAGACAACTTTTAGAGGAAAAAAAGGCGAGGGGGGGGAAAAGGTTCAGTTACTGAGTTCTTGTGACAGAGTAGGATATGTGAGCATGGTTAAAGCAAATTTTGTTATCAATAAGCTGTTCTTTAAGCGATTTTTGTTAAAATGCTGTCTGGCTTTCCCTGATACCATTCCTGAAGACCTCTGTGTTAATGAGCTGGCTTATTTTTCCTTTAGAGCTATGGGTATTAAGTAACGTGTCCGTAACTGGTGTGTGTATTTCTAGACAGAATTAGGTTAATAGCAGAGAAAGGGTGCAAGAAGACTAGGAGGAAGAAGGCAGGTATTTTTGGTGACCTGACCCAGCTAGGTCTGTGATAAGTAGAAGCCAGTGTGATTCTTCCCCAGGTCTGTAGCTACTGCCCTGGAGAGGCTGGTTAGTCATCACACAGCAACTCAGCCTGATTGCACTTCGTGAGGTACTGAGTGAAGTAAACACCTTACTGTGACTTCAGTTCCAGGTGAGATAGGGCTCCTGGGTACTGCAGGTTTCAAAATGCTTCCATGTAGCAAAGGTTTTGTGGAGTTTTTTATTTCTCAATCAGAGCGGTACAGTCTGAGTTAGTTTACAGCCGGAAAGTTTGTTTACTGATTCTGCTTTGACACAGGATTCAAATTCGTCAGTGTTGGTAGAACGCACAACAATTTTAGCTTATATGCCAGCACGTTAAAGAGGAGTTTGCAGTGAAATAGTAAGTTTTCATGTCATGAAGAACAGTATCATTTTCCAGTTGGTTCCTGTAGAAGTTCAGATGTTTTACTTACTGAACCATTTCTTACTGCTTAGGAAAATGGTTACTTAATCAGTGGATACACCCTCTGTAGTTCTTTACCTGGGTGTAATGTGTTGAGACAGTCACCCTTTCTCTGAATTGGATGGAGCTAAAACATATTCTCCATCTGAAGTAACAGTGCTGATACTAAATAGGTGGAGAAGAAAGTTGACCTTGCTTACCTTCTTGGTTCCTGCCTGCATTACCTCTGCAATTCAGCGTGTCCTGAATCCGAGAGCTTGCTTTTATGGCCTCACAAAAAGAAGGCATTGTAACTTCCGCTTCACGTAAATGAAAACGTGGGAAACTTTGAAGAATTTTTTAAAAACATAAAGCATGAGAAATGCACTTACTTCTAATAAGACAAACTTATATATTGGGGAAGTAAGTTTTAGGTGTTCTGACAGAATAGAAACTGTTAGCTTTTCCTCTGAAGTCTGTCTCTCCCATCGGCCATGACCTCTGTACTTGTGAACTCGGTGTCAGGAATTTTGCTGTCTCACTGACATGCACTGAGGCACCATGACCTTCGGTGAGATGGCATCAAATCGGCACAGTTACAGCCAAGTAATAAATAGCAAGGTCCAACCAGCAGCTAGAATTGACATTGTTTAGCAGTGGTTTTCCTTATGTACAGTATGCATTCTTATATATTTCATTGTGTGTCTTGTTGTTTGGCTATAAATCATACTGAGGTATTTCTCATGTGTACATTTTTCTCCCTAATCAGTGTTTCATTAGGCTTTTGAGGAGTGCATTCATTTTACCTTTGAGTTATTAGGGCTTGCAGGTAGTCTCTTGGAAAAGCCATAAATATTCTGTCTGTCCTTGGGTCAGCCAGATTCCAGGCCTTGTTTTTTTGGACTGTTGTCCTTACATTTCCCGGAATAAGACCTCCGCAGTAGCAGACAGCTTCCCACTGCTTGCAGTATATACTTCTTTAATTATTCAGGCTTAGATCTAGAGATATTTTCTACTATTTTTGTACGGCTGTATCCTAATGTGGAAGGGATGAGTGAGCTGTAAACAAACAAAACTGTATCATATCCAGAACCCGTACTTCCACATAGCCTTATTGCTTAAATATCATATGATTGTCCCTTTTGTAAGGGAGCACAGTGCCCTTCAGTTGGCTGTTTTCCATTTGTACTTAATTATGGCTTGTGGAGGCTGTGCTGCCGCCTCCGTTCCGAAACACAGCCTTGCTGCCTAATACCATATTAAATCATAGCCAATCAAAATTCTGAATATCTGCATTGTATTGCTTACATAAAAAGGCGAATTTTTAGGTGGCAGTTGCGTATTTAGAAAGATAATTTATCTTCTAAACCCAGGATTTTTTCAGCAGTGATGTCAGAAGTCTGATGCTTCTGTAGGATTCAATGTTTCAGGCTTTGCTAGGAAGCAGTGTTCTTTTTAAAAAGAAATTAACCTCAATTTTTTAGTTTGTAATAAATAAGTCATAAAATATATCTGTGAGTAGAAACAAATAGAAGTAATTGAACTGCCATGTATTCTCTATGTGATGCGTTTCTTGGTGCCTAAATCTCTAATTTTATACTTCGTAAGACTTGCAGCAGATACTTGTTCCCTCACATAAACGGAAAACATGTTTACATTTATCTAAGCCTTCTTTTAGAGAAATCATGTTTTGTGTACATACATAGTCATGCATTCACCAAATACATATTTGTATATGACTTAAAGGTGTTAAGATAGCTATTGCATAGTTTATTACCTGCTGCTATTTACTTTGTTTATCATTGACTCATAAGGGAAGCTAGATATTTTGCTGTTTATATGTCCAACATCCTTTATATCTTTAATATAAGTGATTTAAGTATCAATTAGAAATTAAATTGTATTTTTTCAGTGCTTAGACAGTAGTAGGATATTTGTTTTCAATAATGTTGCCTATTTTGAAAATATTTTACATTTTTAAACAGTATTTTCTTGTGTTTTCCTTCTTCCTTGTGATGTTTGTAGGGCACTTTTCCACATGGTATAGACATTCTAACTGCAGCTGATTATTTTGCTGTTGGTAACAGAGTTAACTGTTATCTGACTATAAGGTAAGTTTCAAAGCATTAGTTTTCCTAAACATGAGGGACCTCTTTTACATAATGAAATATTTGTCCGATTGTTTCACTTTACTGAACATTATGTTTATTACTGTTGTTTTGGAATAAATTAAAATTTGATTTCTCTTATTTCTGCATCAAACCGCTTATTATGCGTAAGACATGGTGAAAAAGTAACCGTGATTTCCTTGTCTACGTGGAGGAATCGGCCCAGAGGCAATATTTGCAGGTGTCGCAAAACTGTCTAAGATGGTCAAGATTAGAGAAGACTAGGGGATTTTGAAGAGGTGTAGTAAAAGGAGAGGCTGTTATGATGGCAGACAGACTCTGATGTGGGTAAAACAACGAACTAATACCCATTTAAAAACATATTTAGCACAAGCTGCTGAATGCGTGGTCTGTGCATAGAGCTTTTACTTGAGTGCTTGTATTTTTTGTAGGTAGCTCAGTGAAAATCTAACCGCAGTATGCAGCAGTGTTTGAAAAAACAAACTGATCGCTGTAGTATGGAGTCTGCAAAGAATGTAATGGGAAATACCAAGACTGGTGCGGCATTGCTATAAATCAGTGGCTTGTCTTGGAATACTGTGTTCTGTTCTGGTCAGCTATCTGAAAGTACAATAAAGCCAAAGTCAGGGGAATTCAGAAGCAAGCTAGGTGCACAGGATGACTAAAATGAACGTTAAGATTGCACTTCCTCTTGAGAAGATGAAAAAGACTGAGGTCTTTTTCTGGGCTGGGTTCTAGCTTTATTTGTCTAAGACAGACAGTCTAGCCTTGGTGTCTAGCCTCCCTCCATAGCCAATGGAAAGAGACAGGCTCCTACAGAAAGTGACTCACACCATTTTAAGATAGGGCAGATAAATTGCCCTATGGAGTTGCATGATGCTGGTAAGCCAACAGCTTAGAAAGGCTTGAAGAGATTATATTCTTGAGGAACAGAAATAGCAAACAGGTATATGATGGTTTATGCTCCATTGCCAACTTTGTGATTTCCCATGAGCAGTTTTTAAAGATAATTCGCACTGGAACTCTCTATCCTCTCCTTGACTACTTTTTTAATTCATCTGTCCACCTCCATATTGTCCCTTTTGTGCAGAATCATTTCAGTCTGTACATAGCTTCACCTTTTACCGACTATCATTCCTTCTGGGGTCCACACCCTCCTCCTACACTCTTCCCCAGAGCTCCCGCCTACTGAGCTGAGATGGGGAAATGCAGTGGCTTGGTACTCGCTGGTGCTCTAGATCCGTATAGCGTCAATGTAATTTTTGAAACGCTGGCTTTTTGTACTAATAGAAGATTGAGAATATTAAAAATTGACAAAGCAGATTTTGTTTTCTCTCTCTTATAATTTTGGCTTGGACACTAGTTATGTTCTCCTTTTTGAGACCTGAATTGTTAATTTATTATCCTTTTTCAAATGCTCATTTATTACTCCTTTAATTTCCATTTTTTTCATAAGTGTTATTTATCTAAGTGAAAACATTTTTACTGTTGATTTCTTTCTTCCACTCTTGTGCCTTACTTTAAATTGTGCAACAGAAAGAATAAAACTGTAAATGCTTTATAAATAATCTCATGCAGTTAGTAGCATGATTGCTTGAAACCATGTTCAGTGTTACTAATCAAACTCTTCTTTGTAAAGTATTTGTCATCTCATTCATTATATTACTTTTAAAAATCTTCACCACTTTGCTCGTCAAGCAGGATGTAATTATTTGGGTCAATACTTAATTATTTCCTTATTTTTGTCTGAGTAACATCAAAGGAAAAGTACATAAGCATATATTTGACTGCACAGAAAACATGTATCATTATGATGTGGTAGGAAGAATGTACCTTTCTGATAGGTATGCCTTAAGGTGGTGTAATTGTTTATGTAGCTGGAAAAAGCTGCTTGAGGTTCATATTCCAGATCTGGAATCTTTAGCTGTCCTTCCCCCACCCAGATAAAACAGTCCTGGGACACTTTGTATGAGGGCACAATACCGCTATGTAAAGGAAGCTCTGCAGGTGTGAAGGTCTATGCTACTAGATTCCTTTGAGTAATAAAAGCTCGAAAAGATGTGTCAATATCTACAGATGGATTTGATTTTGGTTAATAAATGATGATATATTCTTATTACCGTGTGTATTTTTATGTCATTGCTTTTATTCTTTCAAATCTGAATATTTTTATGCAAGTTTTTCACTCTGGGTGCCCTTTCGAAACTTTTTGCTGATGTTCTTTGGAGGATTCAGCTCAGATATCATAATCTATTTCTGAGGGTGGAAGGTAGAGGAAACCCATTTTGTGTGAACTGGGAATAAAGAGATTATGTGATTCAAGATGTTCTGGGCTTGGTAAAAGCAGAGTTAAGAAAGAAGCTTCTTAATGTAAGTAGAGTGGGATACACAAATCTTACCAGCAACATTATCAGGAAAGCTAGACTTGTACCCAGGGCTACTTGCATTAAATACTCAGTAGGGTATAAAAGATGAGGACTGTAGTTAAATATAGTTATAAACTAAAAGTGAAAGTTGGATTTGGCTACAGACGTGGCCCAGGAGATCAACTTCGAGCTGGGCAGAGAAGTTCAGATTAAAATAGCTGGAAAGACTGGTGAGTGCTAAAACTAGGACCCAAAAACCAACTATAAAGACAAGAGGAGAACTCAAATATGGGAGGGGAAGTGTGTTTATTAGTGTATGTTCTTCCAGAACAGGGAAGAAGAAGGAACCAACTGTCTAATCCCCCTCTAGGGCTCATAGCAGTAGTAGGTAGTACTTCAGTAATCCTGTATTGGCTCAAGTGACTGAGGTCTGTGCTGTGGATTTAAGGATTCTTACTCTTCTGATGAATTACATAGATATCAGTATGGTAACATGCAACAGTATTTGGTTTTTATCTTTGTTTTGATTCTCATTACACACACATATATTAATGGAACACTATTACGGTTGCAAAGTTAATCACTCAAAAGATATGAAAAGGTGAAATTAAGGTAATTCATGTCGCCTTAATTTCATCCCTTTGTGCATACCCTTTTCACACAAAGACATTCTACTGATTTTTTAGCTTTCCAAGATTATTTAACATACATCAGATGTACTGAAAAAACATTTTGCTTAACTTCTGTTGACCTTAGCTTTCAATAGTTGATGCTTGTGAAGATTGGAAAGCAAGTGTGGCTGTGGAGTTAGGTAATTATGCAGGATACCTAGCTAATTAATTCTGGTGTTCCCTTACGTTTTAGGTCTTAACTTTGCAGCTTAAACATTTTTTGTCAGAATTGACTTCTCGTGTATGTTTGATTTTTAAAAAGGACAAATTGAAACCCCATATTCAATTTTGGACCATTGTATTTATGAAGATGTAGCACATTTCTATAACTTAATGTTACTGTGTACGGTGGGTTGCATCATTAACATGCTTCTCCAGTCTGAAATAGTTGTGTCAGTAAATACACACATCTACATTTGCTAGAATGTAACCATGGGAATTGAATGTTTATTTTTTATTTTCGTCGTTGTGAAGCTTTTTGTATGTATAGCAGCTTTTGTAGAGAATCTGAAGGAGTTTTAGAAAAGTGATTTAATTTTTTTCAATAATTGTCAGATATTTCCTATTGTATTATTTCATTCAGTTGCATCTCATTTAGGAGAAGGCATGTTTAAGTAATTTTTTTGGTTGCTTTAAAACTCGAGGATGTAAATCTTTGGAGTAGCTTGTGTTAAAATGCACACAGATGTTGATTCTGTATTCTCTCTATATGGACATTTCTTTTTCAGTGTGTATATTGCTGGCTTTCCTGAGTACACACAGCCAATGATTGATCATTTAGTTAACATGAAGATTAACCACTGGGATAGGTAAGTTCATAAAGCCTAATTATTAATATCCAGAAATTGACTGTTCTGCATATCATGCTTTCCTAGATTATTTTTGTAAATTTTACTTATACTAGAGTTTGCAATAGCATTTGACTGAAGGAAACTGGACGAGTAGTAGCTGATGTCATCTGTACCTACCTAGCATATTGTCACTTAAAACATGTTTATGAATTTTGTCTTTTTGCCCTGACCTCAATCTGTTAATAGATTAATAAAACACATTTATATGGTATATAGTATATGTGAGGGGTAAACACCATCACCGTACAATTACCATAATTAAAGTAGATTTCATGCATAGAGATGGTGCTTAGTCATATTCAGGGTTCCTGAAGATTAAAATGTGCACATATAACACAAATGAGATTATATCAGTGCTGATAATACTTTGCATCATGAGAAATAATAATAGTTTACTGTACTGTCCCTGCCAATGCACAGAATGAGCCCTCAGGTTCTGCCATCCTCACGTACATTTTTCTTTGTCTCTTTCAGCAATAAGTTCTATTCATATAGCTAAAAGCTAGCTGTAGGCTGTCTGTTTGGTCCACTGTTTTGTCTTGTTGTCTTTTTTTGTGGGGGGGGAAGCATAGGATGGACAGAGAATACTGTAATTTTTAATATTGCTGCGGTCTTTTATTTTGTTCAGGGACAGGAGTCCCTTCCTGACATTTTTTTTTAAATACATTATTTCTACTAAATTACTAACCCCCCAAAAATCTAAAAATGCTTTTTTACATCTTCAGTGTTATTCGAGAACTTTCAACCAAAGCTCTGCATAACCTTACTCCTCGGGCTCCTGAATACATGGCAGATGTGGGTAGGTAACAAATAAGTTCTGCACAGCGTGCCATATCAAGTGTTCTAGCTTTATGTAGCAAAAATATATTAAGAAGACTTAAACATGCTCCATGACTTAATAAAAATTAAGATTTCCCCTGCAGCTTAATACAGTGCAGTGACACTGATAGCTTTGCCAGTTTTCAGATTTTATGCAAAAATTATAAAATACTCCCAGATCTTTTTCTGTCTGGGGACTGGACTTTAGTTACCTGGCTACACTGGACCCTACCAGTTCTGAGATGAATAACTGGGTGTAGTTCTGTTGCAACAATTCCGGGAGCTAGCCCTCAAATTCCTAGCTTTTGTTTTGTTGATACGGCTTTGATGCCGTAAAGGGTGGGGGGATCTGTTTTGTCTTGTCCAGTCTGACATCTTCAGAAGAATTCCTTTTTGACTGTTGTGTGTGTAACCAAATGTTTCTTAGCATGAATTCAGCATCCTTTGCTCGGCCCACTCAAGATTCTGAGAATGTACTGGCTGCTTTTTCATATGGCTGAAAGACAGCAGCTGACACTCAGGTGAATCTGTAGTTACAGATCTTACCTGGGCTCCCAGTAGTGGACTAGGAAGATGGCAGTTCACATGGGAGTAAAACTCCATGGAAGTACAAGCCTCATTTCCCTTACCGTTCAGACAGCCCAGTGCCTAACAGCAAGTATATTATTTTGTTTATTCCAAACAGGGAGCTAGCTGTGAGTACAAAATTGGTCTTGGTGTCGTTTAGTATGCTTTGTCAGAATTTTGCTTCTATTTTTAAAGCTTGGATTTCAGGATATTTTGGCCTGACTCTCCAGAAATGGTTTTCCCATGTTATTTCTAGGCAGACATGTTTACATTTCAAACTGTGATCTGTCATTATGCTTTGTTTAAAAAAAAAAAAAATTTAATCTCTTTCAGTTTTGCCGAGACTTCTGCCTTTATCAGTGGGCACAGATCTGCACACACGCCATGGGGCAATTCTTGCCTGTGCTGAGATCACCCATGCACTGTGTAAGCTAGCAGGAGAGAATAATAGGTATAAATGCAAGATTATCTTGACTATAAATTTTTCTTTCATGTCTGGTCTATTGAAAGCTTCCTGAGTATAATTATGGAAATCTCCATCTTACTGAACTTCTTTTCCCTTGAATTTTTGTTTGTTTTGATCAGTCATGCCAAGCCTTCACATTTTATTCAGTGACGTTCTAAACTTAAGTCTGATTTCATCATCAGGAAAGTGAGATCATTTGCTGCCTTACTTGGAGAGTTCAAAGTTATCATTTAAATATAGGTTAAACCCCCTTTCCCCATAAGTATGATGTCTTTCTGGTGAGGGGACAGTCTTTTGTCTTCAGTGTTAGAGAAGTAGCTCCTCAAGTAGCTGGTTGAGTTGGACTGATTTAATTGTTGCTGCTGAACACTGGTCCATATATATATGTGTGTGTGTAAACACACGTGTGTTACAAATAGTTGATGTAGTGAGAATAATTGACAAAACTATTTGGAGATGTCTCTGCTTTAATGGGATTAAAGAGATGAGTCATTCACCTTTTGTTTCACAAGAATCACTTGTGAAAAATGGTCAAAAAATCTTAATTGTAAAGACTAGAATTTGGAAGTTATGTTAGCACTAGAATTTTCTACTAGCATGACTTAAACTGGGATGAGCCACTGTTTAAGGTCAAGGCAATGGAAAATAAGAGTCCAGAGTGCAAACTTCACTGAAAATAAATACAGTTCTGCAGGAGTCATAAATACATCTACACAAAAGAAACATGTTTTAAAAAAACAGGCAGAGTTTCTGAGTAATTTTGGTTCTAAAAGTTGGATAATTACTCTCTGGTTAACCTTTTTCATTTTACTTCTGAGAACATTCTGATGCAGTCATACAAAGGTATCTAAAGCGCTGACATACGATGTTTAACGTCATTGTACAAGCGAAAGATACTGAGATGAAATCAGTAACATATCAAAAGCATGCACTGATTTTTATGGCTTTAATTATTGACAAATAGGAATTGTATTTGCTGGCAGTTTCTATCAAAGAATTTCTGTTAATCTTAAGAGTTCCTTTTCAAATAAGTGGAAAAGTTAGACACACAGATGCAGAGCATTTTTAGTAGTGGGATACTTGGAGTTGATGGAAAAATCACAGAAGTTTTGGAGTCCAAAAATACAACTGAGCTGAGAAGGGTCACTGGTATATTACTGATTATAATGTTATTAGTAAGTGACGCTAAGTTTTTATAGTCCTTTAAGACCGAGTTTGCTACATGATAAGGAAAGAACTTACTATGTTTGCTGGACTATTTAAACTTAAATATTGTGTATTTCTGTTGAGCATAATTTAGAAATCAAATGTTTTTCTGTTTGAAAGTACAGTGAAGTCATGGAAAAAAAATTACTTAGAGCATGATTAGGAAACGAGTCTTAAAAATTTTTTATACCTTTACAGATCTATAACATATTATTTCAATGAAAAATCATTGGAGGGACTGAAGCAAATCCATCAAGAGGTTTGTAGAGAGTATAAATGTGTCTTTTAATCTGGTATTTTGTATTCTTTTTAAACAAACATTTACAATTAAGACAGCTGTTCTCCACCCTCCACTTCCCCTTGCCGAAAGTAGGGAGTCTCACAAAGACAGGTTTGGACGCACACTCCAGACAGTCTGATAGCTGGATGTCCTTGACCCTGTGTTTTACTCCAGTATAATTTTGTATTTGGTCCCTTTCTGTTCTGTCAGCTTCTTAGCTAAGCCACTTCCTCTGATGTGTTACACTTCTGAAATACTGCATGGTGTTTTGCTTTGTTTTTCTTCCCCTTCTGTTTCTTCTCCCTTTCTGTACCTACTGACTGGCCTTGCAGATAGATGTGTGGCTGTTGCCTTAATGTGCCCAGGCTCAAGAGAGATCTCCTAGTGGGTCCATTCTCTGTCTTTTCTATCCTTTCTTTTTTTACTTTAGTGTGATTTCATTGATAAATCCTTGCATCCATAATTTACCTAGCCCTTGAAAGTCATATTCTGTATTTCAACTGAGGGATTGAATTTGTCTCTACTTAGGACAAATTGAAGTCTTGTCCTGTGTATAGCAATTTAAAATGCTTCTATGGAGACAATTTTACCTAATTTGTCCCTTCAATTTTAAGTCATCCCATGCTGTTGTTTTTTTTCTTTTGGCTCCTATTTCTTCACCTTATGGAACAGACAATACTTCAGTGTTCAGGCTCCTACTCGTTTTCTGCAGTACCTTTAGTCCCAGTTCTGATGTTAGGCTTCACCATTTACCCATTATGCTTTAAAGTACATAGGTGCTTCCTTAATGCTTCTGTGCATTAAGCTTAAGCTGCTGCTAGAGGTTGAAAAAGCATTTGTCCTTGTTTAACTTTCTTATGTTGAAAAGCCTGAAAGCCTGATCAGTAGTATCTGTATTGTTATAATTTTTTATGATAGTTTCCAGTTTCTGTTGTCTGTTGTTATAATTAATCTGCAAGGTTGGTGTAAACTCTTTCTTTTTAAAAATCTGGGGTTTCTGTGTTTTTACTACATAGAAATTTGATAATCTCTGATTTTTTGGGGTGGCCTATTCTAATACTAACAATGAGATAAGATTTCTTCAGTCACATTTGAACTTCTGTTTAAGTTTTTCCTGTTTAATCTGTAGCTAACAAAGTTATTTTCATTTTCCAGCCAATGCAGTGTATCATCATTTTAAAAGGGCCAGCTATGGAAAGCAAATGTTTTTTAAAAAGCCAGACTAGCTTCCAGGGTACATGCAGGAGCAGCTAAGATTTGGAATTAAGAAAGTTAGTGCTTTATGAATCTGCTAAATTGATTTATTTTTTTTAATGGAAAATTCAAATGGATATAGAGAGGTTTTTAAAAAATATTTTTCCTTTTAATTTTATTTTTAAAATAGTCCAAAGCGTTGCATAGTTAACAGTATATAGACATTGCACATGAGAAGGAAAAGTAAAAACAGTTGTATCAAACAAACTGCTAATATTTTTTTGGTTGCTTCCCCTCCCCCCCCCAGCTTTGCAGTCGTCAATTGTACAGGTAAGAAAATGGATGCAAAAAAATTATTTTTCATATTGGAAAGTATCATTTAGAAGTAACGAATATGGTAGGATCCTAGGGTTTTGGGTTTTTTGTTGCTTGTACAAGTTAGTTGCACCTACCATAGACTGCCAGTCTGGCACGGTTTATCAGAATGCAAGTACATGCATCCTTTTGGCTTTGTCTGCCTATTACAGAGCCTGATGTCGTTTTATAGTGGTTGTGGTGTTTAGAGAGTGTGACTCACAGGCGTGTTAGATTAATGGGAAAGTGGTAAGTACTGCTCTCAATATTGTGATAGAGACAGTTGAAGAAAGGAAAGAATGTGAAACAGAATATGCTCACTAATCTGTGGCTTCCGCAGTGTGTAATGGATTTCTTTCCCATTATTCACCTGTACTGTAGTACTTGTAAGGTTCAAATAGGTCTGTAGAAATGACCTTTAACTAATAAGTTAATGAGTGTGTGTGTGTGTCCCCTTTTTTTTAAAGGAGCTTCTATCTAAACTCTAGAATTACTGTCTTCATTCTGTGCGATGAGTAGGCCAGGAGTATTACAAAAGGTTCAATACAATTTTTCTACTCTTGTGCCAAAAAAAATACAAATGAGTTTTCACAAAGTTGTTTTTCACTTCCTATTTATTGAAGCTTCCAGGAAATAAAGGGGAGTTTACCTAAGTAACTGTTAAGTAAATGTGAATTAAAACTGGTATGTGACTTCAGGGTTTGTTCCTAAATGTAAGGAAATCAAAACATAATTAATGACTTGCATTCCCTAATGATTGTGTATGCGAATGAGGGATTTTTTTCTGCTTTAACTGACAAATTCTTCAAGCTTTTGGGCTGTTTAGTTCACTTCTTTGCACTTGACATATCTGAAAACAGTAAACCTTCAGTAGTTTTTTGTGTAACTATTAATTATTTTTAAGAATTTTTATGTAAGTTTTTGTATCCTGAAACTTTCTGAAAAAATGTTAAAATCTACTTGTTGAGGGTCGTACATACTGATGTGAAGCTTCCACTCCAAAGTCAGCTTGTACTGGTGGATGGTTTTAATGCTGATACTGTATATTAGTGTCTTTGTGGGTGGCTGTCTTGGCTCTCATAAATTCTTTAATGTCAGGGTGGAGCTTGGGTGTAATTTGTTTTTGTCATAATGTGCACTTCTTGCATTTAATGGTATTTATAAGATGCCTACAGAAATGTTTTCATTCTAGATAAGACTTCTAATTCAACTCCAAACAAAATTGATTCACTGCTTGTTTACTTTAATACTTAGGCTGAGACAAAGATGTCTACTATAATCCATATTTTAAAATATCGGTATGCATAAAATATTTTAAAATAGGACAAGAAAAATAAACTAGGTTATAAAAACAAACCAGCAATTTGAGTATTGCTGGGCAAGCATTTAGTGAAACAAGCCAAACTTGTTTCGTGATGAGTAATTATTGCACATAATATTCCAAAGATTTCCATTTGAGAAATTGCTACTGGGAATTTTCAGTGTAACAACATCTTGTAGGAATGTTGAAAACCTGTGCATTTTATTTTTGTTTTGGGTTTTAAACTATTGTAACAAAAAGCAGCAGGCCACATGTCTCAGCTCTTTATTAGATATTTTGCTTTCACTTCTGGTAACGAAATAGCTGTCTTTTTGTGGACCAAATGGTTTTTAATGTGTTGACCAAGCTGTTTTCAGAAATTGTGTTGGCCTGTGAGAAAGGAAAAAGGAAGTCAAGTGTAAAAATGCTGTGTTGTTTTTGTTTTTTTTTTTTTAAGTTGTAAATTTATGAGTATTAAGCTGGAAAATGGGTTATAAATTTCTTGTCTAACGCTTAGGATTCCATTGAATCTGTAAGCACCTCAAGTCGAAAAAGCCAAAGTGCTGCAATGGAGACCTTCATTTAACTAACCATCTTACTTCGTTTATTAGCTCCTGTAATGTCTTTAACCTGATTTTGAATGATCACCATGAATTATCCTTCAGACAGGATAGACTCCAAATTTTGAGTTATACTGCACAGTCTCTCAATTTTGAGTATACTTGAAGCAATCAATTTGCTTATGCTAATTGTATAAAATTCTGTCCTCTACTGTATTAATTTTTTTTTTTTTTTAAACATGAGTATCTTTCGGTCTTCCTGTATAAGTTCTTTTCTGGGCTTACCATAGTATGCTGAAAAAGGGGAAGGCAAGTCCAGGCACATCAGTGTGTACTTCCTTCCATTAGTCTTGATTCTGACACATTGGATGCACTAGTTCTTCTGGAGGAGCTGGTTGGTTTAAGCATTTGCATGTGCACTTCCAGTTGAGTATTGCACAGTGAGCCTGATTTTCTGTATTAAATGGGCACTAGTTATAGCAAGTCGTATGCAAACCATGCCACTTAAACAGAGTATTTGTGCCTGTTTTGTGCTATATGGGTTATAATATAATATAGAGTTATAAAAATTGAGCTATATTTTATTTGCTTTAAACATCACTTTCATATATAAAACTTAAGACCAAAACATGTGGCGTCTATTGCCTTAAGCTGTCTTACTTGGGATAGGAAGTCAGTCTGCCAGTTTAAACAGTGTTAATGGTCAGCCTTATTTATATTAGGCTTCCACGGAACCAGCATGGTTAGTATCTTTTTTTTTTTTGTAGCACATATATTTTTGTAGTGCATCTAAGACCTTGTACTAGTTCTCAATATGAAAAGTCCTCAAAAAAAAAGATTAATAGTAGTTCTGTTAAGATTCTTTAAAAATGCATCATCTGATACAAGGTTCTTGAATGGATATTCAGCTGAATAGATGTTCAGAATTAATTTTCTTTTTTCTCCTTTCTCATAGCCAGTCTTGAGTCTGATAATACAGGTCTTAATACACAGAGTTGGGTAACAAGATAATTTAGGGACAGATATGGAAGTGCTGCAGATAGATATGCTGGGCTTCTTCCAGGTATTTGCACTGCACTTCTGTATTTCAGCAAATGTTGTATTTATTGGGCCTTCAGGCTTCCCATCCGAGCTGGATGTGACAGGATGCCCAGTGTTAGCAACTCCCACACCGGATGATTCAGTTGGTGCAATGTGCTGCATGCCGAGTTTTGCTCTGATCTCATTCTTGTAGCATATGGAGAGACGGGCTGCGTGTATTACATGGTCAGCTATGTGGGATGAGCAATTTTAGGTTTTTAGAATAGTGGCCAGTGTAAGTTGGGCTGTCATGTTCAGAGTTTCAGCTTTTCCAAAAGAGGAAGGTAGCCCGTAGGTGTTGACAGGTGCTAGGCAAGAGAGAAACTCATTTCAAAGACCTTTAAGGTTGCTACTAATCTTGATGGTTTCAGGGCAAATGTGTTTCTTGGCAGTCATCTAAGTCAGAGAGTTTTTTAGGCATATTAACTTAATCATCAAATAATTCCAGCCTTGCAACAAAGCTCATCCTAACAATTCTTCCAAGTTTAAATTCTGTTTTCCATCCAGTAGCATGGTGGGTCTAGGAGATTGTGCTATACTGTGTTCTGAAGAGTTAGAAGGTAAAATTCTGCTGCTGCTAATTGAAGTCACTGGGAAAACTCTTACTCATAGATTTCACCTGCAGTCTTCTGGTGTTAGAATACCATATAAAACGTGTATGGTCAGCATATGAATTTACAGTAACCTAAAAATAGGTGTTTGTCAGCTTAGTGTAGTTTTTTCTCTGCGTTTTCAAGGGATGACCTTAAGAGCTTTATTAAATGCACAGGCTTTTTTGTCTATGCTCAAAGGTTTCTCTTTCCTCCTCTGTGTACCTTGTGATAAAGCCATTTTGTACTTCCAAAGTCCAGTAAGTGTACAGACTGGACCTTTTAAGATATCCAAATTCTATATGGGACAAAGAGTTCCCATGGAAAATAATTGTTTACTATTCATATGGAGATGAAAATCATTATTCACCAGGTGTTCTGGAAATGGAGTATTTGCAATTGAATCTCTTCAGCTGTTCCAGTAGTTTTAGCTTCAGATGTTTATGAAAACATAGATGCTGTTCAATTCTAAACAGCTTCAGTTACTGTTATTTTTATAATCTTAAAGATGAATTCTGAACTTCTCACAAAAAGTAGGTTTTAAATAATTTAAAAGTCTACAAAAAGTAACTTGAACTTCTATATGCACTGAAAACAGCACTGTCATTGGTTCTGATTCAGGCCTACATAATTTTAAAATAGATACCAGCATTCGTAGGTCAGTAATCTTAATTACTACAAAAATCTACAAGGGATTACACTTTTTGATTATATTTTCCACAAATAAATTGTGACTCATCCTAAGATGTTTCTAGGAGAGAAGCATTGCTGTGGAACTGCACATAGGAAGGAATGCTCAGGAGCTCATGGAACCTGGGCACTGCATCAGTCAATTTACAAATTGAATTAATAATTAAACTTTGAAACGGGTACATCTAATAATGTGATGCAACTTGTGGATGTGTGTTTGGAAGAAAAAAGAGAGAATACTGACTGTACAGCAAAATTCAGAATCTCTGGATTAGGTAGATCCGTATCTTTTTAATTTAGTGAAATACTGTGGAGTGAGATAAAGTTAATAGAAAGATGCACATCATGTTTGACAAACTAAGCACTGACTGAGGAAAGATCTCGGATTATGATAGAACTCTCCGTTCTTAAAGTTGAAATATGTATGAGCTGTGAAAAGGGGAAAAAATTTTAGATATATTGATGACATACTTGAAAGGCAAGAAATAACTTGAAAAGTTTTGCGGGGAAGAACACATAGTATCACAGTGCCTTCAGAGATAGAGTTGATTATAGTTTCTGCGTTAGGTGTAAATCTTACTATGCAAATCACTGTCACCGTTCTTCATTCTTGCACAGGGACAACAATCCTCAGTGAAGCTCTAAACTCTGAAATTAAATTGAGTTGATGTAATGCCAAAGGAAGGGATAGCTGTCAAATTATTAACATAAGAGTAGCTTTAAGTGGCCTGACTTCCTTATTGGCAGCGTGAAGAAGTGGAGAAGAGCAGCCTTTATGACTCAGTTCTTGCTTTGTAGTTTGAACAGAAGTTCATATCTGAATCCTTGCATCAGCAGACTCTGTTGCACACCAAACAAATTTACGAGATCATTACTTTATACTCATTTGCAGCAAGACAACAGACAAAAGGCAAGGAATGGGTGAGGACAAAATGAAGGGCAAAAGAAACGTTGAAGAGGAAGCGAGCCTTGCCACATCATTCTTCTCTTTTTGCTGCTGTCCCAACTCCTTGCATCACTTCTTTGGTTTTAATTTAAATTTTTTAGAAGCTAGAGAGCAGACAACATGGCAGGAAGGTGGGGTAGATAATACACAGACCTTATCAGCATGGGGCTGTGGAATCTGTACTTGCTTCCTATGATGATAAACTGAACTGTGGATTATTATATTGAGCTTAATATATTGATTGTGGAAAGGAAAAGTTTCCCAATAAAGGGAGTGCTGGTCTATGGCAAACAAGAATATTGTGGAGTTGGCATCTCTGCATTACCTGAAAAACCAATGAAAATGTTGAGCAGTCAAAAACCCAGCACATGTTGAAGGAGGCACTTACATGTATGGAATGGAAAAACTTGTTTAAAATGTTGAGGCTTTTGAAGCTCATATAAAAGGATGAATTGGAGAACAAAGTTCTAAGAGTTGTTAGGGTTGCTAAGTTTGCCTTGTGAGCACAGCTACTAATTTTATTGTGGGGAGGGAGGAGGAGAGGAGGGAAGAAAAGGTTTAAAAAAAAAAAAAAAAACAACCAAAACCCAAAACCAAGCAAATAAACAAAAAAGCCTTTGTTGTTCCTGCCTCTTGCTGGGAGTTTCTGCCAGAGCATGGCCATACAAACAGGTGATTAAAGGCTTGGCACACCTCAGGGAGGAAATATTCCAGCAGAAATGAAGGGAAACAAGAATAAGGAGCCGAGAGAGGGAATATCCAAAGGAAGGGCAGGGGTCAAAGGTTCAGAAAATGGAAAAACTAAGCCAGAGAGGGTGACACTGAGCAGAGCACCCCGAGCAGTGCTCACAGCACCTTGGGGATACCCACGGAACCAGCAGACACTGCTCGGCGGGGTGAGGAGATGTTTCTCTGCCCAGAGACATGAGAGGCTGAAGAATGGGAACAGGCCCTCTCATTCCCAGGATGCGTCTCCCTCTCCCACTTTCTGCCCAGTTCAGACTTTCTCCTCCTCGTGCTGTCAGGGGCGAGGTTATTGTTCAGATGGGATAACTGGGCTGGATGAGCCTGAGGTCTGAGCTGGTGAGACCATCCTTAAGTAACACGCACTTCCTTCGGGAGGGTCTGAAGCATCTTGAACCACTTGTTTCTCTCCCTTTTCTGATGTGTTTGAAGTTTTTACCCCCTCGCTTGAGGGGATGAATGCAAAATCCCCTGTGAAAAGCAGAGGGTGAAGAGAGAGGGGTGAGAAACCTTGCCAGAAAAGTAAACCAGTTAACATTTGTGAAAATGGGAACTGGTAAGTGAAGTTTCTATTTAATGTTCCAGAGATGAAGATTTTGTGAAAAAATTGCATGTAATTGCTTTTCAGTTGTGGAAGTCAGAAGCTCATAGAGGCTGTATGACCTGTGGCAAGTCCCACAGGTTTGGAATGCTTCTGAAGCAAGTGAAAAGAAAAGCAGAATGGACTTGACGGTCTTTTATTATTCGCATTAAAAATTAGAAAGACCGGGACCGCATTTTTGCAAGAAGTTAAATATTCAGGAGGGTTTTGTATGAATCATGCTGAAGTCAAGACAACAGTTGCTTTTAAAAGAAGTATTTTAGAGTTGGTCAAATACAAAACTGCAGGTATTTTGTGATCTGCTTTCATTGTAAAACGTTTTTGAGGGTTTTTTTGTTGTTGTTGCTAGGCAGTGCACTCAGATTGCTTGTGGTAGGTTATTCGCTGACGGCTGTTTCTGCTTTGCAGGGGTTTAGGTGGAGAACTGATGAGACCAGCTGGTAAGTATCACAGCTGAGGTGTGAAAGCAGAAAATGTGCAGCAATGAATTCTTCTGTTTACTTTCTTACAGTTTGTTTTGCATACATTGTGTTGAATGCATAAAGCAAATATGAAAGGTAATTAAAAAAACACAAAGTTTGAAAGCCAATCACAAGACACGTATGCCAGAACATTGCTTGCCAGCACAATTGTGAATAACCCTGTTTGTAAGAATTGGAGAGAGTTCTTGGTTTTGTGTCACACATTCTCTCCTTCCATTGTTGCACACAGTGACATTTCTTCATGGTTGAATTGGTTTCCTTCATTGATTTACTCAGATTCCTCCCTGGAAGAGATATGATCTGTCCATTAAGACAGATGCTGTCTTGTAACTAATGATTTTATCACGATACGTATGTGCGCAAAGGTGAAGAATAAAGACCGTATCAACAACAGTTTGTGGGAAGGGTGGTACCACAGAAAAGATGATGGTTTGTTCACATGGGTGTTGAAGATAGTTACATGCTGAACCACTATAAAAAGGAAGGGCATTGCAGGAAAAAGTAGCCATCCAGGTAGCCTGGGTGGATAAGGAAATGATGCCGACTTGAGTTTCCTGCTCATGTGTTGAATGAAGGAAGTGCTACATCGCAGATTCCAGCTTTGAAGATGTGAAGCCATCCAAACTTAGTGGGTAAAGGAGTTTCAGTACCAAGCTGGAGGGGTAATCAAATAGAAGGAGTGAAGAGGGCAAGGGGATTTCTGCAGTCTTGAATGAGTTTACAGTCTTGTGACATGATAATGCAGGCTGAAAGAATAGGTAGTTTTGTGTAATATGTTTTAGCTTTTAAGCAGCTGAATATTTCATAGTTTTGGAGAAGTACCAATGACAGTATTTTGGCATGATACAGTTGTGTAGGTGGAATAAGAGAAGAATTGAAAATGTTCCACAGATTGCCTGCATGTCTAATGAAGATGATGGTCTCAACCACAATAGAGCATAAAAGAAGTGTGGAGAACTAAGGAGGAACCCTAAGAGACTTGGGTTTAGTCACATTGTACTTAACCTTGTCTGTGAATAAATATTAGAACAAAGAAGCTGACAGACAATATTGAATGGAGTTTGAGCACAAGGAGCCTGATTGTGTGACATTACCATAGTGAGGACTGAATTCAAGAGTGGATCTGGAGCCCAGAAAGTTGATTATAAATGAAGATGATGATGAACTGTGTACAGAGCCTGGAGTAAGATTCAAAGATTAAGTTGTGGGAGGAGAGGAAAACAAAAAGGTGGCATTATATGGTAGCTTGTTCCATCCTCTCCCTCTTCTCCACCAACCCTCCACCAACTCTAAAGCAGTCAGATAGTGAGTATGGATGTATACACATCTGTTTTACTTGAACCAGGAGGTGGAAGATAGTGTATTCCCCAAGTGCTGAGTTTTCATTTGAGCAATGCAGTCAGTCTATTCTATAGTAAAGGTTTGCAGTGTTTACTGTGTTAATCTCTATTCCACAAAACAGCATTGAAACACTAAAAAAAACCTACTTCAAAAGTGGTTTTGTAAGCTTAGAACTCATTTAGGTTTATAGATTTAAAATAACGAGGACTTAAATATTAAAATGACATTTTCTTGTATTCCAAGTATCAAAGGAAATAAAGCGTCATCCAGTTTTGTAGCTCCTAGCTCTGTGCAGTGAACAGATGACACTCCTTGAAGGTCCAAAAAAATGCTAATAAGAAGTAGGAAAACCTTTGATACATATTTGAATAGTTTTTTAAGTGTCTGTAGCATTATCCTGTCCAAGTTGGTTTGCTATCAATGGTACTACATAGCCGTTCACAGACTGGTGGCCAATATGTACATATGCACCTTAAATGGCAGAGCGGGAGAAACATACCACCAAATGATGGGTTGCACGAATGATGGGACTAACTCATGTCAGAGAACAGTTACTGCATAGTATCTTTTTTTGGATGTAAGAATCACAAGTGTAATTTCTTTCCAGTTTCACATATTTTACATATTTTGGACTTTGCAAATTTTCTTCAGTTTAAAATCACTGCTAATGTAACTTGATGTGGTTGTAGCTTCAAAATTGCTGCAATTTCTCTTTTTATTTATCCAGTTATCACATTTATTTTCTTACAGTCTGCACTTTAATTGAAAAGTTGTCACTATCAAAAATGCCATTTAGAGGAGATCCAGTAATTGGTATGTCATATTTTAAATAACCTTCCATTACCTTAGTAGTTATTCATTAAGCTAAAGTATTAACGAATTATGTTTTTCAAAGAAGCAATTTAGCAAGGTTGGGTGGCCTAACAAATAAAAAATCTGAAAAGGTACACAAATACTGCAACAGATGGTGATGTTATTTGAAGGTTTGTTTTGTAGCTGTTCAGTAATTTTTTTTTTCCTGTCAAGTTTTCAGCATCACCAGATGCAGTGTTTGCACTATGTATATTGTAAACCAAACCAGAATAGCTATACTACTTGAGAATCACAACCTTGTATGTTTTGGAAAACCAAGGAAATACATTATTATGTATAGTTGCTGATCTCTGTAAAAAACAAAAAGAGAATGTTGAACTTCAGAAAGTAAGAAGAGTTAATACCATTTATGCTATTTACTATTTCAGGTGGCTGGCAGTGGTTAATAAACGACAGTCTAAGAAGTCTCCCTCTTGTTTCAAGTGCTGCACGACAGCATATAAAGGTACAATAGTCCCTCCTTCTTCCTGTGGTCACACTAAATACAGAATTAGAAATATTTTTGCTTTCTGTCGCTGGATTATTTTCCATGGAAGCCAGTTGGGTCTTGAATGTTTTCCTTAGATTGGTAAGAAGGGTTTTTTGTTTGTTGTTGTTTTTTATTTGAATTCCTCAAAATTCAAATGGACCTTTTTGATAATAATTGAACAGCTATCACAAAGGTTATTCTTCGAAGTACACTTGGACGAAGTAATTGAAAGGTGCTGGCATTGACAGTGGGCTGGTGGTGCGTAGTTGCTGATGGTTGCTTGAACCTACTTGCTCTTGGCATCTCGGTTACGTTGATGTGCTGTTTTGCTTCTATTTTGGTGTACCTGTAGTATGTGTAGGATATGTTGATTTTGTTAGTTTCAGAGAACTTTTGTGAAAATTAAAAAGAATCTCTGGATGATGTCCTCAGGCCTTATGTACTGAGGGCATATTTGTTAACAGAATATTGCTGTGATCAACCAGAGTTTTTCAGGAAAACTTTTGCTTTTATTTCTCACTATCCTACTCTGATTTGATTGGTAATAAATCAAATTAATTTTCCTCAAGTCGAGCCTGTTTTGCCCATGATGGTAGTTGCTGAACAATCTCTCCCTGTCCTCATCTCAACCTACGAGCCCTGCATTATATTTTCTCTCCCCTGTCCAGTTGAGGAGGGAGTGGTAGAGTGGCTTTGGTGGGCACCTTGTGTCCAGGCCAGGGCCAACAACCCACCACAAGGTCCCTTCCAACCCAAACTATTCTATGATTCTATGATCTACTGCAATTAGATAATTCTGTATATTTTGCTACTATAATGTCTGTGGTAGTTAGAATATTATTTAGATGAATAGTGGTTTTCTTTCAAGTCCTTGATGTTGCATAGAGAACATGTCTGAGGTGTCTTTGAGGGTAGAATTAATAGGCTGTACAGGATTCCTGCGTTATCGTTTAAGATTTCTTGTACCCAGAAAACATGAGTATTAATAAGGATTATTGCTATTAGTATGGAGTGAACAGTGCATAGTTTTTGTACACTCTCAAATTTATTATAATTTTGGTCAGCGTTATTGTTATTAGCCAAAAAGTATAATTCAACCATAAATTTTATGAGAAAACTTTGTTACATGCTTTTTGAAATAGCAGCTGTGTTAATTTTGTGTTCTATATTGGTGACCAAAACCACTCTAAAGATTAGGAGGTTCAGGCATAATACACAACCTTTGATCCTTTTCTAAACCAATTAAGATTGAGACACAAGGATTGTGATACTGCATATTTTGGGGTTTTTTATTTATAATCTTCAGTCTGTGGTTTTTTTTCTGTGTTTCCTTTCTATAGCCTTATGGGGAAATATGGTTTGTTTCTTATCAATCTGGCATCAATATATTGAAGATGAAATAATGACTTCTGTATTTTGTAATACTGTGTCATCCTGGAGGTCTTTCAACTGAACCGAAAATACAGCTGATACATTACATTTAAGACATTAATATGTCTTAAATATTTAGCTTACTGGTGCTTTTGAAGGAATAAGAGTAGAATCTGCTTTTATTTTACATAGGTTTCCTGTTCAACTGTTCCTAAACTAATATTGGAAAGAAATAAAAAGAAAGTAAATGTCAGTAGCTGAAGGGAATGATTTTTTTTTTTTTAATTTACTCTCTTTTTCCTTAACTTTTTAATTCTAAGCACAGTTATAATAAAGTATGACCTTAGTAAATATATCAAGTTCACGGTTCTGCCTTTGTTACAGGAGTCTGCAGTCTCTGCACTGGCTGCGCTGTGTAATGAATATTACATCAATGAGAAGGGAGACGCTGATCCAGCTCTACAGGGTAATGACTCATGTTTACAGTAGAGGCAGAAAATATTAGGCTGGACCTAACTTGCACTTTGGAGGTATTGGAAAGAATGGGGAGGAGCATCACTAATTTTAAAGAACCTTAAAAAGCTTCAGGAAAGAATGATTAAAACCAACTGAAAGTCTAGGAAATATCTTAGGGGTTTTGCTTGTGTTAGCCTGGAGGTGAATGCAAGGTACCATAATAATGAATATTAGGAAAAACAGATTGCTTTTCTATTCCATGCTGTAATACAGAGCAGCAAAGAATATGTGCTTCTGGCAAATCCTAAATTTTGATGAAGTGAGACATTTTCACATCATATTTTGATAAATTTTATGCCAGAGATCGTGACTGACTTACAGAAGAAGAGTTGATTAGGGATAAGGAGAGAGGGATAGCAAGGACACCCGGAGTTCTTGTAAATGAAATGTGCATATGAAACCTGTTTGGATTTGGATCAGGATTAGGCTTAAACTTTTGTTAGGGGCATATGAATCAACATCTTTTTTTATACTGGTTTTCTTGGACCTTTCTTTGTTTCAAGTATCAAATTGTATTGTGTCCATCAGAGACAGATTGCTGGATTGTGGAGATAGATACTGTAAGAATAACAACATTTATGTTCTTCATTTTCTAAATATGACAGTGAAATTACATATACACAACAAAATAATGATTTATTTTCCTATTTTTTGCCATTACTAAGTCATTCCTAAATCAGGTAACAGAATACCTTATGATTTATTTCCGTTACAGTAGTTCCCAGAATGAACCTGATACTTATCACATACATAGTAACATGCAGTCCATGCCTCAAAGAAGTAATGGCTGATATATAAAAGCAGCCTATCTTGATTTTTTAAAAATGTTTTCTATATTGCTAAATCTCTATATTTTTGTAAATTTTTTTCCCCCCAAAAAATAGCCCTTTCCTTCATGCAGGTTGGCACTGTGTGCCTGATTTTTTTGTGGGCAGCGTGGGAAGATGTGATAAGATACTGAGGCAGAATAAAAGAAACAACCTCAGGAAAGGGTAATCTTTTGTGAAAAGAGAACACGTTGGGCAGGAGGAGAAAATGCTGAATCAAAGCAAGCAAGTTAAAAATGACTTGGAAGGTAAATAGGCCACATTTTATGTAAGGATGAAGTTTCAAACTTCTGCAAAAGTGGACTGGAAAACTCAGCCAGATGTCAAAATCAAGCGGGAGAGAGGATCTACTGGAAGAACATGCAATGGATGGCTGCAGCTGTTCTGATGCTATAAACTTTTAGATGCCTGTGCAGCTTAATTGTTTTTTCCTGGATTCTAGGTTAACTTTTCATCTGGCTTATGCTTGAAGGAATCATGGCAATGTAGCCAGGGTGGTCTAGGGACATAATTAGAGTCAAATTTGTAGACACAGGAAAAAATTTTTCATCAGACTTTTCTGGAACGATTGAGAGAATAGAACTGTGAGTTGGAAATTCTTGTGTTCTAAAAAAATCTCTTAGTCAGCTCTGTCTTCATTATGCTTTTATTTGGCCTTGTACTGCCTCTTCCACACACAGTAACAAAAGTGCCATTATACATACAAGCATCTTTTAAATGGAAAAAAAAAATAATTGTGTCTTTTCATCTCTGTGCCAGTAAAAACTATGTATTTCATGACCATTAAAATCTGTATGTTGTGGGATTGAAATCCACTGCTAAAAATCCTCCCCATAATGTCTGATGTACGCATGTATGTGTGGAAGCTACAATGCAGAAGACATTCAATGACAATGCAGGTGCCTTATCTACGTTGGTTAAGGCAGGTCTAAACATGATTAAGGGGATTAGAAAAAAAAAAGGCTTTTGTAAAATTTAACCAGTGTTTCACTATGGCTCGACAGATTAAAATGAAAACGCAAATCAAAGATACTTTAGTGATTTGGCATTCTGAATCTGTCCCTATAAGACCACAATTTTATTGAATCAGTTCTTTTGCCTCTGTTTTCGCCTTTTCTTTGTTTTATTTTTTCTGTCTTAATGTTTTCTGGTTTGGTTTTGATGACTTTCTCTTTGAATATTCTTTCAGGATGGGTTGTGTTGAATTAATATTGTAGACACTTCATGGGTCATGTTGTTTCATGAAGCTGAAGACTCTTAGAAGAATATGAACATTTGCATTACCCTCACTAGCATAATTACTATGTAGTTATAAGTAAAGAGCTGCTCGTTTGCTACTTGTCATGGCTTAATTTTATGTCATTTGGCTAAAATGTCAATCTTAAATTTACATCAATCAAAGGGAAGACTGTCATAGTCTTACCATCTAAGATCAGCTTGCTGTCTAAGCAAGCATTGCATCTTCCTATGGCCTCAAGACTCTATCTTACACTCCAGTGGTTTGGAAATTTTTAAATAATAGATGTGCTTATAAGAACTTATTGCTAACCTCTGGACAGGGAACTAGTTCCCTGATGTGAGGAACTAGTTGAGGCCTGCCAATTGCATAGGGATTTAAAAAAAAAAAGCCAGTCATGAGTTATGATTAATGTGTAGTTTCTTTTGGTAACTATTCTTTCTTCCTCTAGCAAATATTGCTCAATCATTTAAATCTTAGATGACAGTAAGCAATGGCACAATTATGTAATCTTCCTATGATCTCTGCTTCTTTTTCCTTGAGGATTAAAAAGTGCATATTCAGCAAAGCGATTAATAAGACCACCTTTCTCCTTTTTGAAACAGAATTGTGTTTGTTGCAGCTATCTTGGTTCTTAGAAGCTTTTCTGGAACACCTTGCTTTTCTCTGCATTTTACGGAAGGGTTTAATATAGTAGCTGAAAAAGCTGGTAAAGGAAGTATTGTCTGTTCAGTCCATGATAAAAACTACAGTAGAAATACAGAGATTCCTGACTTTTTTTCTTTTTTTCATTCATCCTCATTTTCTTCTTTATATCACTTTACTTCATTGTTGAGCCTCCTTTTTTCATGCACAGTTCAGTTTATTCTTGTTGCTTTTGTCTGTGCTACTGTTTGTAGAGCCATTGCCCCTGTTTTGTGAGGTAACAGCGCAGACAATCTGAGCACAGCATTCCTACTTCAAGTGGTTGCTACTTTTTGACCTTTCTGCTGCAAAAAGCCCAAGTTTATTTTTGTCTCTATATAAAAGGTTATATGAAGTTATCCCAGTGCTTCGGTATGATCTGTGTATGTGTTTAAACCCTGAGTCCAATTAAAACTTCTCTGGGGGAAAGCTGTCGAGTAAATCCAGTGACATCTACTTCCTGAGACAGAATACTTGTCTAATTATGGAAAATGATGACCTGTAAATATAAGAGAACTTGTCCCCCTGTGTTTGCATAGAGAGTTGTGCTTATACTTATTCTTTGGATTTTTGAAACATTATAACTTTTTAAAATTGAGAACTTTGTCGTTTCTCTCTCTGAATGACTAGGACTAGTCCACCTAAAATCTGACTTCAGACTTAGAAAATAAGAATTCATTCATGTAATGGTGAACATATTAAAATTTTTATCTCTTTTTCTGTAGGGAATTAAAATTATTCTGTATTTCAGTTTAATGAATTACAAAATTTCCTAGTTGCTCTTTTGGGGGGGTCTTTTCCTGTTTAATTTTTTTGTTGACCAAATATGTAATGATAATGATGTGGTAGTTGCTTTTCACTCTGCAATTGTGTTTTTTCTAGATGAGCTGGTGACACAGTACGTTTCAGAATTACAAAACACAGAGGAAATGATTCGTTGTGGCTTTTCACGAGCTCTTGGGGCCCTTCCAAGATTTCTGCTAAAGGGCAGGCTCCAACAGGTGAGAAAATATGATCATTGTAATGAGAAGAGGGCATATGGTATTTTGAATGAAACCTATGATGGTAATCAAATAAATAATAATGATCATAATTAAAGGTCTTGTGAAAGGGCTTTGGATTCTAATGTACAGTAACTCCAGAAAACCATCATGAGTTTAGCTTGCCAGAGATACTGATAATTAAAGTTTAGTCCTCCTTCAGTAGTGTTAATGGAAAAGCCATAGATTGAATTGTCCCTTTGCTATGAAACATTTGTCCAAAGGGAAAAGTGAGGCATGCTGACAAGTCCTGGTGAAAAACGAAACACTGGTGCCTGCTTGGTTCTCTCATACGTGATTGAGCTCATTTTAATATGATATCTAAATTTAATATTTATCATAAGAAATGCATTGGATTTAAATTTTTTTTTTTTTCCCCCCTCCCAGGTTTTGGAAGGTTTGAAAAAAGTTACCTTGATTTCCCCTGCAGATGTGAGCTTTGCAGAATCCAGAAGAGATGCCCTAATAGCAATTGCAAAGTATGTTATCATCTTTATTTTTGTCTAATTTTAATTCTTTCTCTAGAAGTTTTCTCCTGTTCATTCTGCTTTCTTTTGTGAGCTTGTAGCACGATTCTTGAAATCAGATACACTATGACATATACATTGCTAGTGTGGGACTGTATACATCTCCATCAGAGGATTAGCACACATCTGAGGATGGAATACAACTCTGGTGGTGTGCTTTTTTTAAATCAATTAACTGAATAGATAGAGTATATTTTAAAGTTTGCCTTTTTCACGGGCTGCAATTTAATGAGCTTTAGTGAGGAGGAAGAATATATGTTTTTTCCACTTTCTTAATAAGAAGATTGTATTGGTTTAAAGAAATTGTACTTTTTTCTTAGAGGGATATTTTCTATGTTGACATGCCATAGTGTAGTTAGTGTTAATAGTATCATAGTATATATGCTCTTAAACTGTTACTGTGCAAAAAAAAGGTGTCTTCAATCTAAAGAAGTTTGTCAATACCAAACTCAATGCACATTGTATTAGTCCTTTGCTCTTCTTGCTTACTTCACTTTAAGAAGAGTTCAGAAAGTGACGGGTACTGTAAGCATGTTCTTTTTTGTAGTATTATAGATGTAAAACCAATCTGCCTCTCTCTTGAGGTTTTAGCCGTGCCAGTGTTCCTTTAAACCTGAACGCTGAAATCCTCACGTCAAATATAACACAGTAGGCTCAGAAATATTCTTCATACTGTTTGTAGCAGATGTTATAGGTGTTCAGAATAACATATGTCCGGGGAATTTTATTAAGCAACAGAACAAAGCTATGATCTTAATGTTTCTCCTTGCCAATGTTGTGGTTTTTTTCCCCTCCTTTTTCTCTTTTTAAAGGGTTTGCCAGACAGTAGGTGTAAAAGGAGAAGGATCTGAGGGAGAATATGTCTGCAAAGATAATGTTACTCAGATTTATACTACGTTACTTAGTGGTGTGACTGACTACACCACAGACAGCCGAGGAGATGTTGGAGGATGGTAAGATGCCTTACAAGCAGAGACTTAAATTTAGCTGTCATGTTTGATATATAATTAAAAAATTATGTCTTTTCAAATCTGTTAGAAATAGATAGCTCTAAGCTTTTGGAGATTTGAATACAGGTGGAAATACACTGGAGGAAGAAGAGTAGAAAGTGAAAGGAAAGGCTGACATCAATTTGTTTGTCCCTTGCCTCAGAGGTTAGAAAGATGGGGACTATTGTGTGTTAAACTGAAGTTCATCCTTATTCTGGTTTTGTGGATGACATTATTTTCTTTTCGTGAATGTCAGGAATGTATTTAGTTGTAAAAAGTACACAGATTTAAAACATTGCTTCTGTTCTTTGAGATAACATGTTTACTCCTACTTGGTGAATGCTATTGTTCGTTCGTGTTGTGGGGATTTTTTGCCAGGAGAGGGAGCAGTTGCATAACGTGTTAGTGACAGATTTTCCAGGCTAGTGACTGAGATGGATAAAAATTTTATAAATTGTGCTGTGGTATTACCGACTCTTTTCTAAACTTAGGGTTTCCATGATTTCAGCTATGAGATTGTGAGAATAATTATATCGTAAGTCTGTAGGAATGTGTCAACTAATGTGAAGTCTATAGAATAGAGATAAGATTAAGTCTGCAGCAGTCATATTTTTGTGACGTTCTTCAGTCTGCACAGTTCCCTTAACACATCAAGAAGATTCAGTATATAATATTGCATCCATCTGAATGTTCTGTATTCCTTCAGTGACAGTACAAATCTGAAAAGGCAATCTCTAAATTGATGCACCAAAGCACTATAAAGGCTTATGTCCTTCTTCGGGTTTGTGTTTAATTTCTAAAGAAGCTGTAATTGGGGATGTAGCATCACTTCCTGATTGGAAGTTCCTGCAATCTTTGAATGTGGTAGACAGAGCAGCATTGAAGATTTCGTGTTATTCACTTCATTCTGTAGAATTCCACAAGGTAGTTACCAGGTGAGAAAACCATGGGAAATAGGGATCTTTAGAGATCAGATGAATACTAAGGAAACAGACAGACAGTTTGTCAGGCTACTTTTCTGCGTGTATTTACGAGCACAAATATGCCCAGCTTGAAATAGTACTTGTTAATAAAAAGCATGAAATTCAGGAATAAATCCAGTATTTAAATCTGCAGATTTAAAATATATGACGATGTAGAAGGCTTAGAGCATTAATACTTAATTAACATTAATTAATTGTACATTAATACTTAATTAATACTTAATTAACATTAACATTAATCCTTGTATAGAGAAGCCATAAATGAAGTAAATGAATGTGATAAAACAATTTTAGTTGTCGGAAATTGATTTTGAGTACAATGCTGTATTTGACAGAGACTTCTTAATTCTACTGTTTTAATCCATTATTTTAATTAGAAAACATGCAGATATATGTTGCTTTTAGATACGATTCTATACATAAAATTCTATACATAAACAGCCCCGTTTACCAGTATATGTATTACTGTTTGTATGGTATAGTAGTGTCATGGTAATGTATATTTGACCTGTCTGGCAACTATATGAAGCATCTCAACAGTACAGAGATACATGTTGAGGATTGTGTATTAACAACCTGTTGATTGTTCAGATCTAGTATCTGGCTATGCTCCTATTACATTCTAGGCAGGAAGGGGGGAGTGCCTAAAAAGTACTGGTATGAAATAATTTTGTTGGTTGAAAAGATTTCCTTATTTTCCCAGTTTATTGAAGAAGCTCTTGTCTAATAGTGCTGAGTCAGATGAAAGGCTTTGGTGTTTAGTTTCAATCATATCCTTGCAGGGTGTTTGTATGAAATAACTGGTTTAGGCATTTTTTCAGTCACTGTTCTCTTCTTTGAAGGGTGTTTTCTACAGTAGTATATGAACATGAAACATAATTTCCTTTTAATTTAATTGAGTGGCATCTACTGTATTGTAACTGGCAGCTGAGACCCAACAGGTGAGGAGGGGTAGAGGACTAGTGAAATGAAAGGCTCCACGCTAAGTATGCTGTGGCTATAGCAAAGCTGGCGGAGCTCACAGATGATGGCTGCGACCTGTGATGGTAATTGCTGACTTTTGAAGGCTATGATGGGTGAGATGTTAGGAAGGGTGTGCACTCGTCCTTGCTCATCATACTTCTTGCGGTGGCCAAAACAGTCTCAGTCGCTTGCTCCCTCCTCCCTGCTGCAAGAAAAACAGTCCGGTTCTGGAGCGTTGGCTGTGTTCAGCTTCAGCAGCCATGCATAGCATGCTGATCCCTGTTCAGATCCAGTATAATAACACATGATGCCAAGTATGCATCGTGTGAGTTTGGGAACTTTTTGTTTAGGCTCAAATTTCTGGTTGTGTCTGTTTTAGAATTCTGTCCTAGTCACTCTCGACTTTAGTGTTGTTACTCTATTTGATAGCCCCAGGTTTGCTTTAAAAAAAGAAAAAAAGTTAATTACAGTGGCAGTCTCCTCTTTAGGTTTGCTTATTAAATATAGTTTGAGCACAAGGGCAGGTGCTGTAAAGTACGTTTGTAATTACCAGGAGGAACAGGAGCTACTATAACACACTCTGTAACCAACTGTTGTCTTCTGTAGAAGGAAAAGCTGTGATTGTGCTTTTTTTGTGCAATATGTATCATGCTAGAGTTTTTCATTGCCAGCAATCACTGGGTGGTTTATGCTGCTGTCAGACTTTAATGCCTGTGCTCTACCGAGTCATTGAGATCTCATCAGTTCCAGTGTGAGTTGCAATAGTTACTCCTAACTACTCTGTCTTTGAACAGAAAGTGAAGTGTAAGTTCTACGGTGCAAAGTAGAAGAAAGATATTTTGTGCCGTGTTAGTGTTGGGCACTTTTTTTAATTGACTAGCCTTGTTCCTTCAGCATACGTCACTACAATATTTACAAATGTGTTGGAAAAGTACACAGGGCAAATAATACAGACTACTCTTAGCAGCCTGAGTTAATATTTGTGTGTTTGTATGTTTCTTATTTTCTGTAATCATAGAATCATAGAATACTTTGGGTTGGAAGGGACTTAGCCTTCAGTACTGGTTGCTAAAATTGTCATATGACAGGACAAGAAATCGGAGAAAAATGGGTGTGTTTGATATCTCAAACTTGGAAGAGGAAACAAGGATGCAAACTAGTAAGGATCAAGAGCAGGTCATTCCAGCTTGTGCAAGAGAAAGAGCTTGGCTTTCCCTCTCCTTCCTCAGCCATCAGAGGAACAAGAGGGAGGTGAATGGGTCTTGGTTAGAGAATGACACAAGAGAGACACGGGTGTCTCTTCTTACAAGATGTGAAAGCAACCATAGGGTGGGGAGTCAGAGAAAGGGAAGAGATAGTAATATTTTTGCTTTCAAAATTAGGCAAGAAACTGAAGTGCGTGGAACCTGGCTAAGTATTATTAGGTATTCAAGTTAACTTCCACATCTGACTGCTCTCACTTAAGTTCACCATACCTATTGTTTATCCTTCTGTCTATGTCTTCATTTAAAAACAAAACAAAACTCTACAAAGTGGAAATTTTCAAAGAAATCATGAGGAAATTAAATTCCCAACACCCATTAAAATTCAAACGTGCTCTGAGCACCAGATTTTTTTTAAGCTTCTTTGGCAATGCCAGCCAGAATCAAGTCAAGAAACATGTAAATTAAAGGGGGAAGGGAAATCCTTTCTCACAGCAAACCGTTGGCTGCTAAATACTTTTGTGGCCTCTCAAATATGAATGTTTTCTCATTCTGTTTCTTCTAAACTATTGAGTAAGATGGAAAGATATGGGGAGAAATGCCATTTCTTTGGAGAGACCTTGTCTTTGGTGTGTAATTTTTGTCTTCCTTTAATGGAATCGTGGGAAAGTTTAACCAACTTTACTTTCCATACGCAAACTTTAAATTTCGTTAGACAGATTGTTTGCTGGGACTTGTCCAATCTGTCTACAGGTGTTAGACATGAATATCTAATAGTTAGATACTATATGAAGAACTAGGAAAACATACTTTGATGAAAGATTGCCAAACTTGTATTAAGCTACTTAGGAAAAAATGATGTAATTTACCTTTTTTACCATTATAACAAATGTCCCACCCAGTTTTAGATTGCATAGGCAACTATTTTCAGCTTGTTTTGGCAATTGGAAGCAGGAGTATTTCTTTTCACAGTAGGCAGGTGTATGTTTTCAAATATTTCAATTTGTTCTTTTATTTCTTTTTTTTTTTTTTCCTCTTTTAATTATTACTGAGAAAGGATGACATTACCATGAATGACTGATGTGATGAATGTGTTGGTCCTGGTCTTCTGCAAGATCATGTAAGCAACTGAGGATCTGCCATGGTATTGCCCATGTCTTAAGAAAGAAACTACTTTTAACAACTCATGTATTGACAAGGCATGTGGTTTAACACAGGCAAATTGATTTTTTTTTTTTTTAATTGAAATTACACTCTTAATCTTTTTTTTATATGGATATTATATTTAGACATTTTGAAGGCAGAAAATACTCACCATATAGATAAGATGCACTTCAAGCACAACTTAGTGTTACTTTAGCTAATCTTTTTCATAAAACTAATTATTATTTAGCATGGAGATTTAAGCCATTCTGAGTCAAAATTTTTTTTAATGTTGGAAATATTAAGCATGAAAATTTACAAGAATATGAAATTTTTAACAGTGCTTAAATATCTTGCAGTCAAAATGTGGGTTGGCCTTTTCAGATGATGATTTGAAGCAGACGAAGCACTTAGCTTTAAATACATCTGCTTGCACACTAAATAGTAATAATCATTATCAGTTTTAACATTCTTAAAATAAAGAATAAACCTGATGACATCTGGCTGGAATAAAAAATAAGGTGGTGAGGCAGGGGGCTTGCCTGGAAACTGGGATGACCATTGTACCCTCAGTGCAATGTGAGCTTCACTTTGCAGAATGGGGCTGGAGGGCCCAGCTCTACACACTCCTCTTCCTCCCAAAACTATGATAGCTGCTCTCAGTGGTCAATGCTTTCATTAGTTTGAATTTTTACCAGTGTCTAACTTAACTGCTGATATATTTCTTTAAATAAATACTGATGTAACCCCTCTAATGTATCTGTTTTAACAGGGTACGTGAAGCTGCTATGACAAGTTTAATGGAAGTGACGCTTCTGCTGGTTCAGAATGAAGCGGAGTTAATTAATGCCAACATGTATGCTACTTGTACTGTTTTTCTGTCTTATGTTATAACTACATTCCAGTCCATACACTTTTATTTAATACTTACTCCTTTATTAAGTGTGACAGAACTTTTGATAGAAGTGCATCAAGCTTTCACCCATACAGATGCTGAGAATTTTGTATCTTTTACAGAGAGACTCACCCTACTGTGAGAAACTGGGTGGCAGTCTCACCTTTGAAATATGGTGTGTGTGTGAGATTTGGTTTATACTTGCCGCCTCTGTGGAGCTTGCCAGTATTGTTCACTTAAATAGAAATCAAACTTGGCCGCTTATCCAGAATATTGCATCATTAATTTGGAATGTGATAAAATGTGGAGATGAGTGCGTATTCATTTCTGTCACCTTTGCAGAATTATTAGTAAGGACATAGAGGAAAAAATAATTTACACTGAGCTTCTGATTTTTAATTTCATCAGTTTTTAAGCATAGCTTGAGCTGCAGCAAAACTTTCCTAATAGTGGTGGTGTTTTATCGACAAAGCATGCCCAATGGTTAGCTGAATGTAGACATGATTTCTTTTTTAATTTAAAAAAACCCAAACTTTGAAGGACAGGTTGAAGGAAAGCACTGGATTCTCTAGGAATACACTACTCAACCAAGTGCCTGTTGTCCAGGAGCTTCCTCCTGTTGGTCTATTGCAGACATAGATTATTCACATGAAACTTAGAAAAACATTCCGGCCAGTTGGATCACAGTTTCTAAATATTCTGGGGTTTGCTGTAACTGAAGGAATTCTAGCTGGTTTTACTATCGTTAGCTGGCCTTTCCGAGGGTGTAAAAGGGCCTTCTAGAACACAGTATTGTAGCTGAGAGTTTAGTTATGAATGTCGGTAGAATAGAATATTGTTAAAAACTAGCCAGAGTTGAAGAAGGGGTTAATTTGGGATAGACCTTGTCCTCTGCTATGTGTGCAGTTTTCTACTTGAAAATTTCCTGCTCTGTTTCCATCTGAAAGTTGATAGCAGTTGGTCCAAAGCACCTTTGTATCTTTTTGGATGAAAGGTGGTATGTGAATATCAAATACTGTGTATATTAACGTCATGTTTTTTGATTGATCTATGGAAGATAAAGCTTTAAAGATTCTGTCACCATGTTGATGTCTTAAATCACTTGTACGTTCATTACAAAGAGTTAAACCAGAATACTTTCGTAGCAGGACATTTTTGATACCGCTGAAACAATTTAAATTTACATACACATTCTGCTGATTAAATTATGTAATTAATTGTTTTCTTCTTTGTAGCTGCAAACAGATTATGTGCTGGCTGGCTCAACAGTCGGCTGAAAAAATAGATAAGTTTCGAGCTCATGCAGGGTCTGTGTTCCTTACTCTTTTACATTTTGACCATCCTCCAGTTCCACACATACCTCATCGAGAAGAGCTAGAGAGGATATTTCCAAGGTAATATATTGAAAAATGTATCCTAAACCAGTGAAAGTAAAAGATACGTGCACTCAGTTACACCTAACATAAGCAACCTAATGTAATTTTTGTGCCCAAATGCCTAATATGTTTATGGAGGAATATTTGGTGCTATTTGTTAGAATTTCATTGAGCTGTCCAATGAATATGCATAGATGTACAAAATATTCAGAAGAAGAACTTACAGTATGAGTTCCTGTTAAAACCATAGTTTCCTAACGAGATAGGTCTAGTTAGGCTATGCTTCATAAGTCTTTCTCTGGATAAACCCAAATAATTTCTGAACCCATCAGCCAATTTCATGGTGGATGGTAGAGATCATGCCAGTAGTAGATGGGAGACCATTGGTAAAACAGAACTGTTGGGAGCTGTATTTTGGTAATCCTGCTTTTTATGAGAGGTCTGGTTTATAATCTCATTTTCTCTTCATGATGGGGGTGCTGGAATTTATTGGCAGTCCCCCTTCCTGAATTTTTTTCCCCCGACTGGAAAACATTGATCGATCCTAATGATCATTTCTAATGAATTGTGTTATTTTAACCAAGCTCTAGTTGCAGTAGTTTTCCAACATGGAATTTCTAGTTAAAGCAAGAGTGAGAACAACTCATTCCTGTATGGTGGTTATAATACCTGGCTGAGTTGAGGAACATCCAACTTTGTGTTCGCATTCTGTTTGTTCAGCAGAGTCTCAACCTCCTGTAACTCAAAAAGTGCTTTGTCTGCTAGGCTGCCGATTGATCTGTGGTGGGATGTGTGTCAGCCTTTCCTGGGAGAAGTCTGTCTTTGTATCAGTTGTTGACTAACTGTTGGTGGGAGAGAACTCGGAATGGAATGCAAGAAAGAGAACTTTTTTTCTTGGTGTAGAGAACAGTGCACGTGAAAGGGAAACTGTGGTTCAAATCCCTATCTGAATCAGAACAAGGACTTGAAGATTGATTCACTTTACTGGAAGTGGCTGAAGTTTTGATTTGTATTTTCCCCATAGGCTTAAAGACCAATGATTTATTTGATTTTTAGGTAATTCAGAGACTTTCTTCATTGACGTGCTACTTGAGGATGAGGAGCTATCATAGGAATGTATGGAGAAGAAAGACAGTGCGCACATACAGGATGACTTTGTTTTCATTCCCCTTTCCCCAGGTCAGAGAAAGAGACTCTAAACTGGAATGCCGCATCAGAAGCTTTCCCTCGAATCACCCAGCTTTTGGGTTTGCCAGCATACCAATACTATGTGCTTTTGGGTCTCTCGGTGTCTGTTGGTGGATTAACAGAGACAACGGTAAGAAAGCAGAGTGGCTTTCCTGTTTAGTAGGAGAATGCATTTACCGGATAAAATTTTTGACTAAAAAGTTTAGTCTGTTACAACAGATATTGCAGACAGTTATTTCTGTGAGCGTTTCAGATGTAAGCTTTTTAAAAGAAATCAAGTCATACTTTTAAACCTGATGGGCTTTATATTTTTCATTTTTAAAAGTATTATTTTTTTGACTTGCTGAGCATGCAGGAAATGAGGAGTAAGGACACTTTGTTTCTCATTTCGCGGCACTATAGAAGCTGAGAGTTCCAGCCTGTTGGCTCAATCAACTCTTCAGGTTTATTTGTGCACCCTTCCAAGCTGTTAACAGAGGAAGAGCCGTTCAGCTAAATGTTGTGGCTAAATGCAAGGTGATTGCCCTTTTTAAATGAGGTGAACGCTTGTTTTCACTTGTAACCTGATGCAAGGTGTTGACTATTAGTTGTCAATATGTGTTAACAGTATGTTCAGGGTTTTTTTTGTTTATTTTGATACACTTTCTACAAAAGTATCAGAGAGATGCCAGTAGTTACATAACAAAGAGATACCATTTAAATATCTGTCTGTCTGAATCCTCTGAGCTTTGCAATCTCTATTTCATTCTTCTGTGCATGAGTAGTGTCTTTATCATTGGTTTTGGTGGTCTGTTATGCTGCCAAAATCTTCCAGACTTCATTATAATTTTAGCGTATCCTTCTGTCCTTATATTACAGCTTTCTTCCTAGTTCCAGAATTCTTAGTTTCAAGATATTTGGCTTCTAACTTTTTTGTCATTTGATGTAGCCAAAGATGTAACATATATGAAAACAATTATTAGGGTAAGGACACAGTTCAATATGAAACTACAGAGAAATATCAGGTGAGTAACAGAATATTCTGGACTGTCAGTTAAACCTTTAAATTGCAGTGGTCCTGTAACAGAAGGAGGAGGTCATGAGTCAGCACCCCAATAGTGTTTAAGAGTGTTTCTAATTAAGACTACCTTCTCTAATTAAGAAAGCTGGTAGAAAAGTGGTAAGTGTTGGGAAACACAATTTTGTGGAGAGAACACAGCTCTTGCTGGACTCACAGAAGGAAGGAGGTAATAATTTTGAGCTTGTATTCCATGGCTTCCACTTTTCAGTCTTACCATGAGCTGTTCAGAATACGCCCAAATGATGGGTTTTGCCTGGTGTCGTGGGTTCTGTTCTTGCGATCAAGAGATGTCCATATGCCTTTGGGTTTCATGGAGCTGAGAATTTCGTGTCTGTGCAGTCTCAGGTATTTCAACCAATTTTGATAATTTGAATCATTCTAAAATGGCAACTAATTACATAGCAATGGCTATTTTAAAACTGTGAAAGCATATGCTTATTGGTTTGTGACAATAATTATCAGAGAGACAATGTAAATCTTAACAGATTTTTTTAATAGCAGACATGCACATGAAATTCAGCTTTTACTCAAACACAGTTAATTATAGGAGGCTCCACCAAAACCAAAGTTATTCATGATAGTGTGAAAAGGGAGGAAGGTTTTGGAGAAACAGACATTCTGACTGCTAACTGAGGTCAGAGGAAATTTCTTATTCAACTTTTTTTTTTAAGTTTTTGTCGTGCTTGGTTTTGAAAAGTGTAAACAGTTCAGTTACTTCTAGCTCCCTTCCCTTGTTACCATCTGCCAGCATATTTAAGGGGAACCTTCTGTACTGTTTTCAAAATACAATTTTGAAATGTTAACTTTCTGTGACCCTGCATTTTTCTTTAACGCTAAAGGCTTCTTCTGGTTAAATATTCTCAAGGGCTTTGGCTTTAGAAAGAAGATGACCTAATTCTCTTTTGAGCCAGATAGAAGTGCAAAAGAGGCTCAAAGTATAGGGTACTTACACTTGGGATTATACAGTGTGTGGTAAATTACATTTAATATTTAAAATGCGATAGATAAATTAGAATTGTAATTTTAAAGCCTTATAATGGCATGTGTTTCAAACTATTCTATCAAAGCCTGTAGTGTTCTTTGCTGAATATCCAGGGACTGACTGATTTTAAACATTAATAGAAAATTTTAAGAACTGTTCCTATTAAATCCATATGAAGGAAGCAGATTTTTTTTTTTTAAATCTTGGATAAAGGAAAAGGATTATTCAAATCGGTGTTCTTGCAGTAACCTGTGTGTGTTCTTGTGATCTCTTCTTTCTTCCCTCTCACTTCAAAAATACATATGCACATACACACATGGACATCGAAAAGTTAGAAGATTCTTGTATACTGCAAGATAATCTGAGTTCAAATGTCAGTTTGTCTTTAAGTCATCTCAGGGAATTAGTAGGAGAAAGGCTCCGTTGTAATGCAGTGGTCAGTGGCTGTTTTTCCATAGTTAAAATTGCTCTGCAGTATATTTAGCAAGAGTAGTTCTTTGTTTTGCTTTTTAAAGAGGTTTTCTGAAATGAGCTGTGTGGGGTATCTCAGAAACATTTTGGTGGCGGGGTGGTTGCTGAAAGAATTGTAGCTTGAGCATTTGAAGTAATCTGGAAAAACAGAAGATGTCATTCCGTTTGGGATTTGGCATTCTGCTACATCGCCTTGATTCAAAGGGCACTTTCTCTGTGAAAAGAATCTTCTAATTATATTTCTGGCTCACAGTGATGCATATTTCTTATGGCTGCATAAAAAAATCCTCTCAGTATATGTGGATCAGAGCTATACAATGGTGTTCTTTCTCTAGTTCACAAACCCTGTCGTTTCAGAGGTCAGGATATAATTTTGATATAATTTCATTATTGTTGAACTACGCTATATTTAAAATCTTGTTAAACCACAGAATGTCTTGAGATTCCCCTCCTTCCATAGAGAGCGAAAATTAGATTTTCAAATGTTATACAAATTTTAAGTAAAACCGTGAAAGAAAAAGCAGCAACCTATTTTGAAAATTAAAAGTTTTCTCCCAGGCCAGTACCAGGGTTCCAACATGAGATGCCAAAGACCTGTAACAATTGGAATAGCCAGTTCCAAAACTCTCTGATGAATGCATATGTATGTTAAAGCACCTGACAAAAATTAAAGCCCACCTGTGTCGTAGAGATACCAACGTTATCTCTGTGCCAAATACATGATATGATTTATGTTTTACTTTCCTCAAAATGGACTCATTGTTTGCCAGTGACGTTTATGACACTATGTGTACCATTTTGAGCAAATCCTGGCCTTTGAAGGGCTGTGTTAGTTCTTAGAAATTAGAATGTCAGGACATTCTTAGATGATGTTCTAAAACATCTGGTTACTGTGCCAAATTGTATGCAAATTAATGCATTTTTGGGTTTAAGGAACAGACCCCAAATCCAGTTTTCTTGGTTGACAACTCTAGAGCAAAACAGATTTGAGAATGATTTCTGGCATTCTTTTTTTAAAGAAAAAATAGTGTGAATTGCTATATTCCTACTTCTTGTAAAATATCACTGACGTGAGTCTTAGAGTTACTGGCCTCCAAAGATTTGACTTATTAAAAGGAGTGTGGCAAGTAAAACAAGGGAGAGGTGGTTTCACTTGTGCTAAAATTTAAATGAGATGTGATTTTTTCTGAAGTTACTGAGAAAATAGGCTACTGCCTCTTAAGGGCTGCAAATTTGTTGCGATTAGAAATGATCCAAACCCAGTGTTAGTTATTGAGTGACATGGTTTCTTCTGCACATATTACAGGGATGTTCTGATTCTGTGAGTAGGTCCTTCTCTGTTGAAATGCTCCTATGAAAACTGGAGCATTCTGCATTTTTATATACAGTTAATTGCTAATTTTGTCCAGGCCTTTCCTGTAGTTTTTCACTTGACTTCCATTGGTGGTGCGTTAGGTGCAGAAGACTGAGTTCTGTTCCGATACTTGGGGTCCAAGGAGACTGTGGTTAGATGGGAGACTGGCATCTACTGAACCTCTTCAGTACGGGCGCTTCCTTTCTCATCATGCCCCACTGGTTTTGTTGTCTGATCTGTCCAAGACAGTGCTGCAAAGTAAGGATCAGAGCCCTTAGGTGGATTTGGCGTCTTTATAGCTGATGGGTAGCTGAGATTTTGAATGCCCTGTTACAAAACAGGATGCCTAAGCTAATTTCCTTTTGGCCATATCAGTCCCACTTCTTGCCTCAAGGCTCTTCAGAAGTATTGTACTTCAGTTTTGCAACAAGCTGACTTGGAAATGATTTCATGAAGGTTTGTGTAGACGCTTTCCTTACGCGCCAAGCACCTATCCAGAGCTGTAATTGCCTTCTCCACTTGCTGTAGCTACACTTCCTCATACTTTTCCCCTGGTTCAGGAGGTAAAATCCTTAGGACTTTTTAATTCATCAGATGAATGTTCCCTTTGAACACTGTTCACCTTATTGTGTATTGCCTATCACTGAAGTGTCTACTCTCGGCTTAAGTGATGGGAGAGTCAAGCCTTGGCAAACCCCGTTCTTACTATGTTTAATAAGAACAAGGTCATTCTCAGGCCTTCTCTTAAACTCTTCTCCAAAGTTGTCCCAGTTCCAACCTGTTAACCTCCTAATTTCCTTTCCCAGTCCTTGTGCAACCCCAGGGAAAGGTAAATGTCACACATTTGATGGAGTGTGAATTCTGCATGAATGAGGAGGACATTTGGAAATGCTCTTCTCTGAAAATACGCATGAGCAGTTGAGGTTAGAGCTCAGATATTGTCCTCATAGGTTACCTGGGAAAAAAGGAGTGTTCACCTGAGGAGGAAATATGGATCTAACCTGTTCATGTAATGTTATCTTGTTACGTTGGAGTTTCTTGCGGTAAAGTTTGTATGGTCTCTGTTGATGATTTGGAAAACGTCCCATTTCTAAATCTCCCCAGCAATTCTGTGATGGTTTATCCACACCTGTACTTTTATATTGTTTAATTACTTGCTAATGAAGAAATGCTGTCTTAATTATGTGTTTTTTCTGACTATCCTTCTACTCTGTCTTGGTTTTGCGCAGCTTTGGAACATCCTACGCATATCTATGCTTGCTCTTTTCTTTCGTGCCTATTCTTGCCTTTTCAATCATTTGAATCTGCAGGAAAAGCAATGAGTAATTACACTTTCTTCAAAAAATGGTGTGAGATCTGCAAGGTAGTTTCAAATACAAAAGAAATAGGAGAGAAAATTACATGTTTAACCATAGACGTTTTAAGATCTTTTCCTGAGATTTGACTTGGATGTAACTTTTCTTCTGCTTATAATTGATCTCTGCTCGTGTAAGGTATTAAGAGAAGACATTTCTTTTTTATTCTTAATGGTCTTAAATGCACAGATTGTTTTAAAGAGTAGCATACAATGATTAAGCAGGTTTTAAATTCTCAGGAAATCTCTCTTCCTTACAATTGTATATCTGGTAAAGACCTTTCGGTGTAAGAATACGGTTTATACTCAGCAGACAGGGAAGCATACCAGCGTTCCTTACAGCATACGGAAGAACCGTACTCGGATCAATTCAGTATTTCAGTTTAGTATAGCTAGCTTCTACAAATGTTTAAACAATTTTTACTGAGATTTGACTATCATTTTGAAATGTGGAATAACTGAAGCATTTCTTCAAATTGATTGACCTTTTTAAAGAAAAAATTCTGCTTCTGCATTGTCTGGGATGTTTCACTGTGGAACGAACTGTTAAAATTGCAGACCGTGCTACTATCCAGGTAGCATGGAGTGCTGTGCCGCGTTGTTTACAAGTAGGCTAAAGCTATTGAAAACTAGTTCAGAGTTTTGATTCAAGGCTAAAATGTTTCTTGTCCTTCTGTGCTGATGCACCCATAAAACATTACTGGTATAAAATTTAAATTAGATAAAATGTTTAAGTCAAGATTTCTCTGTTTTGCTTTCGGGAAGACACGACACTTCTCACACTGATGTAATGTTTGGGTTTTTTCTTGATAAAAGAGTCAATCTTCTGAGGGAACTGCTTATACCTTTGAATGAGCTATCAAAATGCTACGTATGAGCTTCAGAAAGAAAATCTCCACTGACTGAATAGGCTTACTTATTGCTTACAGCCCCCTCTTGACTCAACGGAAAATTAATTTAAAGCTTGCAACCAAAGCCAAAAGAAGTTCGTCCTTCAAAACTGATCTGCCCCACCTACCCTTCCCACAGCCCCCTTTGTTGTAACCCAGCCCCTTAGAGGGGGACACCCCCTAACCACCACCCACCTTCCTTCAGTGACTTGACCAAGCCTCTGCAGGTCGGATCATCCTTCACGTCAGAGCGAGGAAAATACAAAAATTTGATTATGTTCATCCTTGATGAGATACTTTCCATTTGAGTTAGTTTCTGTAACAAAACCCCCCAATTTTTTCTTCTCATCCTCAAGGGAAATCAATTCATATTTTAAAAGATGAGCCTGGAAACTAAAATTCCTGCCTGTGCCAGAAAGGGAAAATCTTAGCGTTAGCGGGGATGTTCATATAGCCTGTTGCAGTCCTTGTCCCGCTGCTCGAGGCTGTACTGTTAGCTGCCTGGGGGCACGGATCCCGCGGGAACGGGGGATCCCGCGGGAACGGGGATCCCGCAGAGCCTCTGCCGCCTTCTCCCTGCCCGCACTGCAGGGCCGGGGGAGGCGAAGCCGGCCTGGCGTGCGCCCGCAAGCGCCGCG
>NW_010512893.1:0-1391 GCF_000687285.1 Phaethon lepturus
TTCTGTGATTCTGTGATTCCCGCCCCAAGACCTACTCGCAGTCTGACACCCAAGTCACCTATTTTGGGAGCTGAGTAACTCAACCCCTCACACAAATACAAAAAATAAAGCTTGAGAGTAGGGAAGGAAACTTTTTTACTAGACTGTCGGTGTACTTATCAGAAGTGACAGATCCAGAAAGCCTTCTCCCCCCAGAAACTGGTACCAGCTCTTGGGATGCCCTACGCGAGGACAGGGAGCAGCATGAATCCTCAGAGCTAGCGTTACGTCCATTAGCTTGCTAATGCAAAGAAATGCAGAAAGCAACTGAAACCAAATTAGTTGGAGATGTCTGTAACACACAAAAAAACGGTAGCCAAATAATTAAAAAAGCTTGACGAACACTGACTCCCGTAAACCCAAGGACCGCAAGAGAGCACAACTGTAGCCATGCACGGGCAAGTTACCTGCAGTCTCAGCTGTACCACCGTGCTAAGGGTAACAGGGCTTCACTCATCCATTTACCGAAGACCAAAAATCACTCCCAAAAAGAAAAATGCAGTTTCAAAATGTACGCGCCATCAAAGTTTCGTAGTCCCTAGCTTTTTTCCCCCTAACTATCTTCAACTGGTACCAACTTTTACACACACAAAACAGTTTCTGCAATCACAACAAAAAAAACCTCAGAGGTGACTGGAACTACTAAGCTTGCTACTAGAAGGGAGCATTACTGTATGTCCTGCAGGAGTGAATGGATTGGTTCCCAAGGAAGAGAAGGAGCAAAACGTTAGGTCAGGTGCAACAGGATACACGTGGCTTTTCCTCCAATTTCTCTTTCCAGTGGCTTCCCATTTTACGATTAAAGATCATTCCAATACCTAACCTCGTGATTTAATTACTCTTCATCAACTATAAATCAGTCCACCAGTGCATCTAACTTTTTCACAACCTGCAGATGAGGTAGTATGACTACCTCATAGGTTTGATAACCAGAGATAAGAGGTACACGCACTATAATTATTCAACAGCCACTGAACTGGCCCTTAGGGCATACTGTTTGGGAGTCATAGCTAACAATGACTCCAAGAGCTTAAATCCTGCTTTACTACCTGTTAAACTGCACTCATAACGCACAGGTCGAAATCATAACGCACAATGATACTTTCATTCATATTTTAACAAACGTCATTTCTGATTAGCCGGCAGAGTTTACACAGAACAGGAACATATAAAAATCACAAACGTACTATTTTTTTTCCAGTCTGTAGATGGTATTTTAAAGGTTTATCAGTTATGTAAGCTCCCAGGGCTAAAAGAAAAAATAAAAATAGAGATAACTCATACTTATGAATGCAAAGGGAGGAAAGCAGGAGAGTTTTACAAAACACTATCCCAGCGAGGCTGCATTCCTG
>NW_010512893.1:1507-6359 GCF_000687285.1 Phaethon lepturus
CTGAAAGAGCACACCTCTGCTGTGCCAGAGCCACTTGGTGTAGAAGAGGTCAAGAGGCAAGCTTGACACGCACACAAACGCTGGAGGTAAACCAGAGAGCAATCCGCCACCTCTACAGGGTTGTAGATTTTTCTAAATTCATAGCATACTTTGTCATCAATAAGGCCTGGAATAAAGACCAGGCGCCAGAGTGAGCCAGTGCAGATAGCATTCTTTCTTTAACCGATTTCCAATTCATAAACTAAACTTAGCACCTTAGAAAAAACACTGCTACTGCTCAGGGAAAGCAGAAAAAGAGATTTCAAGGTATTATGAAGCATAACTTATGATTTCACCTAATCACCACAAAATTTACACTTGGCAATTTCTGAGTACCTTTACATCTTTTCAAGCAACATACTATAAAAATTAACTGCTTTGCAGAAGAACTGCCATCCAATATATGGCTAACTTTTCATTGCTGGTTTGGAAGAAGTATTTTACAGCGTTGCTTCATTTAATCCAGATATCAAAAACTTCTGTGTCAGTACTAATATTTAAATCTTGCCCAGCTGAAACACAATTCTGCTGTACTTCCAAGCAGCTTAAGAAATTGTGAAATTGCAAAAGGATTATCTGCATTACAGAGCAACTTAAAAAAAAAAAAAAACAACCAAATTTTAAGCAGCAAAAACTCTCTAGAACAATCTACCATCTCAATTAATAATTGAATAAACGTACCAACATATTGATACAACAGGAAAACATCAGGGTTAGAAAGGAACTAACATGGATGGAAAGAGCTACCTGCACAGTACACCCCCCCCAAATAACCAGCTTTAAAAGCCATCCTAGTCTCCACTTCCCACTATTACCTTGCTATTTTGTTCAAAAACCAGTAGATTTGTGGGAGGCTTGTTCCACCGTAAAACAAAGGGGTTCTGACAGCACCAAGTTCTCAATCGTTCCTCAGGAATCCCACAGAAACCCAAGACCCTCACAATCCACAGGCGTGTTCCCAGTCTCGTGGGTTCCTGGTTCATTACTAAAGACTACATTGGCAAAGAACCGCTAATTTTTTAGGACTCCTACTCCCCAATTTTGTACCAAATAAATCTTCCCAGAGTACACAGCTGTGAAAATACAAATATATAAATACATGTAAAATATGAATGAAATTTCTAGAAGCGTTCTTCCTCTCTCACTATCCCACCTACCCAAAAAACAGAGGGGAAGATAGCTGCAAGGTACTTAACGGGACCCTTTTTAAGTCTATTTTTCCAAGGAGAAAAACCATAATCACGCCCATCTCACTTCTAACAAGACTTCCTTCTAAATATCAGAAGCAGCAGGGACAAGGTAGAGTGGCTGCTGTATTTTGCTTTCTTCTTCAGCTGGAAGATGCAATATGCAACTGCAATCTGCAGGCGACCCAGCTGCAAACATATTCCCTCCTTTTCTGCAGGAGATGTGACTTCAGGCTTAGTTTGGAAGGGGGTGCTCAGTTACACCACTGAAAGACATTCCAAATATTTTTGGTGATCTGGTTTAGTACTGACAGCTGAAAACAATGAAAGAAAGATGAGGAAAAAAGCAAAAGTTTCCTTCTATAGGGCCATGTACACAGTCTTCAGAGCAGGATACAACTGACACTTCAGTATTTTTATGATATTTTAGAGACTTGTCCAAACTATGAAATGACAGTCTTTCAGAACTCGTCACATACCTTGTCTCTCCAAGATTCTCCTCCAGAAGTAACACTAGTCTTACTATAGAACCCTGCATTGTGCTTATTTCAGCTATTACACATGATGCTTTGAAGTCCCATCATTGATTTTGCAGCCTTTAGCATCCGATTTGTTGAATGACTATTCTGTACGTACAAGTTTCGCTGTAGCACTAGACACACTGAGGGGAAAACTACGTAATAGGTAAGAGCTTTTTGTAATTATTTTCATTTCCAAAAGAGAAGTAACAGATAAAAAAAATTATATTTTACTATGCTTATTAACTTCAAAAATACTTAAGTACTGCTAAACTAATTTTCATTTATTTCTTCATCCTTTGCACTATGTTTTTTTTTTTCCCCAAATCTTTTTGAAAGCTGTAAGCAAATATTTTTTCACCAAGTTCCAAGCATTTATTAAATCAATTAACGCTGGAATAAAAGTGTCTTGCACCTGGATTTTATATCCACAGATAAATACAAATACCTGCTTAAGTTTCCAATTGTTCTTAGTTCATTTAAAGGGGACAGAATTTGTACTATACTCTATTTCATAATATATTTGCTAGAAAGTCTGGTCTACAAACAAACTTTGTGCTTTCCTAAATAGCCCAACAATTAAGTAAACTAGCTTCTGCCTGCAATGATAAACAGCTATGGTGGGTGTTCTAGAGGGAAAGTAGCCCCTTGGAAATCCTCACCCTGGGGTTTTTTTTTTTTTTTTCCATCACTAAGGTGCTTCTGGTTCTAGAAGACAACTGTTTCTCCTCACACACAGGAGCAGCCACGCTGAAGTCCACCACACATGTCCCCTTTTCCTCCCCGTGCGAGCGTGGCTGAGGAGCGACCAGGTTGCTCAGAGAGGCTATGGAGCCTCCATCCTTGGAGACGCTCCAAACCCGACGGGACAGAGCCCTAAGTAACCTGCTCTCCCTGCAAAAAAATTGTGGGACATGGTGAAAACACATTTCTTTTTCCTAATTTTATCCTCAATTGAATATAGTAGGTCTGACAACTAAATTCTAACTTTCACTGTATTTGCATTCTGCAAAGAAGAAATGAAGAGAACATTAAGAAAAAGCAGAAAGGAGATGGAAAGAGCAGAGAAATATTCTGAGAAAAAAACAAAACCAACTCCAGATGCTGTTAAACATAACATATCTCAGAAATCTGTGCTAGCACATGTCTGGAAGAGATGTCATGTTCTCAATCATTCCTCTACTATTTGTTCAGGGAAAGCTCTCTGGACTACCATGGGCAATATGTCCTTCAGAAAACATTTTTTTCTTTTTAGTTAAGTAGAACCACACTATATGTGTCCACATAATGTGTTGCATCATTCCACAAAATATAGACCCACACAATAAACTCTCCAGTAGTACACTTGGAAAATATTTTGTCTTCTTTGCTCACTCTTAGCATATTAAGTGCAACCTAAGGTTAGAACAAAGCAATATTAAATCCTCACTGGTCCTACCACTGGGTTGTTTTAAAAGAAAAAAAAAATTAGCACATTCTACAGTTGATAATTCCGTCCACAGAGAATTGGGAACAAAGCTCAGAATCTTGGTCCTGACCTTCAAGAAGCTCAGACTAATCCTGTATATCTTAAAAGTCTACATGTAATCCAACGTGAAGACTGTAGTCAACACCTTTGCTACTGTAGCACACTGGAGCTCACTCATTCAGAAGGAAAACAGGATCCCTGGTCATGCAACAAACCTCAGGATGAATGCTGAACTGCAATCACTGTTTAATACAATGCAGTACCGTTATCACACAATTTACCTACGTATTTAGGAAAACTCCTGATTTTGTTTATGTCCTGGTTTCAACCAGGATAGAGCTGGTTTTCTTCACAGAATCCAGTGTGAGACTGTGTTTTGGATTTGGGATGAGAAACTGTTGATAATGTGCTGATGTTTTGGGTTGTTGCTGAGCAGTCAAGGACAGTTCAGCTTCTCATGCTGGCCTACTAGCAAGGAAGCTGGGGTGCACGGGGAGCTGGGAGGGGACACAGCCGGGACAGCTGACCCAGACTGGCCAGAGAGCTATTCCCTACCATACGACATCATGCCCAGTACATAAACTGGAGTTGGCCGGGGGCGGAAATCACTGCTCGGGGACGGGCTGTCGATCGCCGGGTGGTGAGCAATTGCTGTATTGGGCATCACTTGTTCTTGTACATTCCTGTGTTGGTATTATCATTGTTGTTTCCTTCTTTCTTTCTGTCCTATTAAACCGTGTTTATCTCAACCCACGAGGTTTTTTTCCTAATTCTCTCCTCCACCCCACTGTGGGAGGGGGAGTGAGCGAGCGGCTGTGTGGTGCTTAGCTGCCGGCTGGGGCTAAACCACGACAGTTTAAAACATTCCTCACAAACACTTGTGTTAAACTCCTTGAAGACAGATATTGGCAAATCAACAGTTCAAAGCCTGATTTCTGTTTTCTCAATAAAAATGTCAAGCAGTGGGAAAATTCTTAAAGACTGGCAGTTCAGATCAGAGTGGCCCTTTAACTTTCTTCAGTAAAAGTCTTCACATGTCTATGAATTAAAAGAAAATTCACTGATTTGTTTCAGAAGTTTGGCCTTTCAACTTGACTTCCAAACCTAAGAGCCAAGAAACTGTTCCTTCACTCCAGGAGGATACAGGTTCAAGCCTTGCTTACATTTTTTATTAAAAATGAGTAACTGAGTATAGGAAATTCCATAACTGAATATTCAGCCAAATGATAAATATCCTTTTTATTACACTTCAGGAAGCAAAAAAAAGGAGTGCTGAATGCTAGCTGGACAACGTTGGCTCTAGAGTCAAGTGAAGCAAAAGAAAAATACATGGAAAATGAACACATAACCTAGCAACCTGTCAAGAAGAATTTCGAGTAGCTTGACACGGGCCGTCTGAGCAGAGGCTGCAGGTAAGCATATAGACTGTATCCTTTATTAGTCCTGGACTGCTGCAAACAAACTGGTGAGCAGTTACCAACCCGCCGCGTTAAAATTTACAATCTTGACCAATCTTTTACATTATACATACATCTCTGCATTAGTCAAGAATTTATCTTCCATTTCCCAACATATTAAAAAAAACCTGGTCGCTCCATCAAATATGCTTCTTAATCCAACTAAAATACGTCAAATAAAGT
>NW_010512893.1:6378-17391 GCF_000687285.1 Phaethon lepturus
CAGGTAATTATCACAGGTTAATTTATGCAGTTCTACATAGAATGACAACTTTTTTTTTTGCTTTGAGTCTTTTGCTGATTTGCTACTGCACAGAATAATTAATGAAAGTGATAAAACCACTAGAGAAACAAAATGTATAAACACACTAAACTGATCAAAATTAATACAATGAAACAACCACCAATATGAAGCACACTATCTGCCCATTTTGCAACATACTTTCAATATATTAATCATATTCTGCGTGATTACAGCATCTAAAAATAAGACTGATAAACTGTGCAATCATTCACATTCTCACTTAAGTTCTAAGCATGCATTTTATTTGTTTTGGCATTTTAAGTTTATATTCACAGCGCAAAATACACCACTCCACACCTTCCCATGCTATGTTAAGATTTTTTTTGTTTGTTTGTTTGTTTTTTTACAGTAACATACGGGATCTTTTTTCTTCATTATGCCCTAGAACTTACTTTAAGCATCACTGCCCTAAATGTTTGCTACAGTATGAGCATGAAATACAGTGATTGAAGATAGTTCCTTTTTTGCACTAGTAGCGAGGAAGGGAATCTTTCATTGGAAGATATTTTTCACGTCCTACTCTATCCATTTGCTTGCCAAGAAAAAATTTTTGGGAGGAAATCCGAGTGTTACCACATCCGGGGATGCGTACGTATCTGATGTTGTTTAGAAGAATATAGTATTCATCTTCTGCCAGAGCTTAAGATCTCATGTCGTATTTAAGGGAAACGTCAAATTGCATTTAAACAAGTGGCTAGAACATACAGCAAAAGTTTATTCCTCCAAATTATACCCTCGTTATGCCAGAAATAGTCTTCGCCTCTAACTACCCTTGCTTGGTGACTGAACGAACTATCAATGTCTGCAGCCCTTTTCTGCGTGCGGTTTCTGATCGCAGGGAGCTTGGTTCCTTGCCTAACCACCTGGAAAGGAGACCAAAACCAAACGAACATCTCCCAGATGTAGAGAGATGCAAAGCTCCGATTAAGCCTCTGACACGACAACCGGCAACCGCTGCTCCTGGCACTCTTTAAAACAGAGATATGGCAATTTTACAGCCAAACTCTCCCAATTAAGCAGTTAGGGGAACTTTATCCACCCCAAAATATCAGTGCTAAATAAGCGGTGAGATTATTTTGTGAGATTAGGAGTGGTTTTGTCCTGTCCAAAGCAGCTCCAAGTACACATTTAGCAACTCAACTCACTGTCTGTGCAACAGGCACGACGGCAGGAGAACGGGCTCGGGGGGAAGGGGATAGGAAGCCTGTAACAGCACTTCAGGGCTGCGCTGCAGATACCTTCCTCATTCTCTCAGAGATAAGGCTGTCAGATACTGCAAGAGCTATTTATGAAAATCAATCTGTTTCCTCCCTAAAACCAGCTGCATCATTTATGCTCTTCCATGTTTGCAACTCAAGACTCACTATTCCTACTTTTTCTGGGACAATACAACCAGCAAGGGCAGGGGGTGTGCAGGGAGCAATTCATCTCCAGCGGCATAGCCAAGGTGGCACTTGATTTTTACTACAGACGACGTTCCTAACAGTGCTGTGCTAACTCCTGAGCACCACTCACAGTAATGTGAGTATCTATTTCTTTATTTTCTCGATGAAGAGTCCAAGCAACTGGTGAAGTAGGCAGAGCACACAAGGTTATAAATAGCATGACTATTCATGGGTTACAGCACCAAGTAAAAAAACCTTTGTGTTTCTATGTCATATAGCACTGAAAAAAAGTTCTTACAAGGAACATCTGTCTCCTTCCTTATAATAAACAAAATTCACTTACAAAAGCATGGGTTGCATAACGATTACACAAACTGAAGACTCATTTTATCAAAAGCAGAAGAACAAAACACTCAAAGAATCCTTACTTGTAGGAAAACAAGCAAGGAGATTCCTTTTTTTTTTTTTTTTTTTTAACATACCCTGCACAAGCTGTTTACTTAAGCTGACACAGAACTCGGCAGTACTCCACACAAGCAAGCGAGGCTGCCCTCCGTGGGGACGTGTCCTCTCATGGCACGCCTGACTCTACATGCCTACTACCACACGCTGACCAACACACGCTGACACAAGCTACGCTCTATGTTAATGCCTACTATAGGGTATTTTACATTTTTTAAAGGGCACTTCTACAAACAAGAGCAATCCAGAACTACCCAATGACTCAGTCCACAAGTCATGTGGCTACGTCGTGAGAGGAGAAAGTATCTCCAACTTCTAGCGTCACAGAAAGCAGCAGAGGTGGACTAAGCAGAAACAAGTTAAAACAAAAAATGCAAAGAGGCTTTTGCTGAAGCAGTGTCCTTCCTTCCTGGAGTTGAAGAACCCCCTAATTCACCAATTTAAAAAAAAAAAGTCATTATTTTAACGCATCACAGATTTTCAGAGTGCTACACTCACGTCTACCTTCAGATCTTCTGTTGCATTTAGGCAAAACTGAATTTATGCAAGCAAAATACAACACGCACATTACTTGATAAGAGAATCAAGCTATTGCCTCTGCTTTTTGGAATGACATCTACGTTCACTGGGAAGGGAGGAACTAGCCAGTCCACTAGCAAGGATTTGAGGTTTGGGTTGGGTCTGGCATTTTCTTTGTTTGTTTTTGTGGTGGTTTTTTTGGTGGTTGTTTGCTGGCGGGGGCGAGCGGTTAGGGGTAGTGGTATTTATTTTTAAACCAGTCTGATATTATGTGAAGAGACTTTCATGACCTTTAAAAGCCTGAATGGCATGCTTAAGAGCATTCAATGCATTTTGAGCACTGTCTCTGTGTATTCGTAAAGTTGGATTTTTAATGACCAAATTTACAAGTTTCAAATTCCACTGAGTCTTAAGAATTGTCCTTTTTGCGACACACTTGAAGTCTTGGAGGACTTCAGCACCCTGCGCATGTTCCACGGGGATACGCCTGATGCTCAGCACCAGTGACGGTAAAACTCTGACACCAATCTGTTGCAGAAGTACTCCCTCCTATGCTGCATGATGCTGTCACCTCACAAAAACATTACGCAAGTACAGATGCAAGGTCCACTCTTCTTCCCAAGCACAAAAATTCTCCAGCACAGAGATTAGAAGAATATTTGATATATTTGTACCTGAACTTCAAAAAAAAAAAAGTGGAAAAAAATGGGACAGTTACACTCTCAACTTAACTCATACCTCTCGGAACTTTCTACTTCTCCTCCTGATGCTTGCTCTTTCCAGAAAAATCGTTCAACAGATTTTTGTTTTTTCAACATATGCATCAGTTTTCTTACACAGATTCCACATATTAATTCTTGGGGAACAACCAAAAACACTTACGAAGCAACTCAGCAAGCATGTACATCAGAACAGCAGTTTATATGCAAATATCTAAACTGGAAAGACATAAATCCTGTTCAGAAAGTGAAAAGACTTAAAAATATTTTCTTCAGGGATCACCCCTGCAGCAGTGCATGTCAAAGGTCCTAATTAACAGCTGGACCCAGACACTAAAATACCACAGAATAACAAGATTTAAATTAAATAACAGTTGTGAAATAAAAGGAACGTTTACGTCGTAGCTTCTTCAATATTGGATTTATATTTAGCATCTGCAAAACCTCCATACGCTTTCAAGTATAAAACTAGAGCAGGTATTTGGGACTCCATCCTACGTGCTGCAGAGCTGAACTCGAGGTGACATTTCAACGTTCATAAAACTTGGTAATGGTGAACTCAAGTATGCTTATTTTATAAAAGGTAATATGCGTTAAAGAACTCGCACATACGGGTGAAACACACAGCCTGGAGCTGGTTTAAGCCACGACATGCACTAGTGAACCTTCTGCCAAATTTTATTTACCAAGAACACTGCTTGTTTGATTGCCTTGGCAATGACAACGGCTAAATATGATTTTGACATTCAGGGCCAAATTTGACAGCCATTAAATTGCAAAACAAATCAATTAATAGAAATCAGACTGGATTAGCTTTATCCCAGAGACACTTTTACAAACATTTGATTTCAGTTAGTGATACGTCAGTTTACCCAAGTTAGAAACAAATTTCATACCATTTACATTAATTTTCTTCTTAAAAACAGATCTGTCTTTTACACATCGAAGTTGAAAAGATGCCTTCAACAAGTGGGGGATTTTCTGGCGCGGGTCTGTGCTGAAAGGCGATTGGTAGAATTTTCTGCGAACTAATTAGCGGCACGTCCTATTTTCCTATTGATTTATAGCTTCTGATTAGGCTGGTTGTGGAATGCATTACACAACAGCATCACATCTGAAGTGTGTTTTATTTTGGGCTAGCCTGTTACTCATTTTCAGATACAGAGCTCCTCTTAAATAGAACGTAAAATGAAGGCTGTCATAAGTATAAATTTGTGTACAATCGAGTTCTATTACATGCTTTGATTACAGAAACGGAGGTCTTACCCCACAATTTTCCCTGCTCAACTCAGACTGCCTATTTTATGCTCTTTACGTGGTTATTACTGCAACCACTGAAATTAAAACAAGACTGCCTTAGAGTTCAACGTAGTACTTTTGGGAGCTTCTTTTCTTCGGACTCAAATCTCACACACACACAAAAGCCATCTTCCTTTCTTTGAGAGTCATCTTTGCAAAATGCAACAGCACAACCTGGGTAACGTTTCACTGCCCGCTTTTCCAAATAAACCAGAGTTCCTGGAGAAGCCCCTTAGGTTGGGGATGTTCTGCTGAGACTTCGTTCATCATCGTGGCTTTGGACAAACAAGACAAATCTTAGAGAAATTTAAGGCTACGAAAACTTACACAACCATGCCATTAACACAGCAAGCCACAAACATCAGGCATCAACTAACACTGCCATTCTGCCAAAGCAGAATAAATTAATATCTGCAAGTGAATAACTTCTCCCAATATTAATCATAAAGCCAAAAGAGAGTGCACAAACACTTAAAGAAAAAAGGAAGCATCCTCTGACTGTATAATCCTCGTGAGGCTTCCAGGCCACAGAATGCAGGATAACTGCATTCCTCCCATACCAATCTCTTGCTTGAAGAAATCAGGCCTGGAATCAGTTTCTGAAACTCATTTAACAGACCTGCTTTTCCCAAAGTTGAGAAAATAGACTAAAAGCCAAAGAAATCTGCACACGTGAAAGACAATGGTTGCTCCTAATTAATCAATCGCTTCCCTAAAAGTTTTTATGTCTGCCTCTTCTAAGAGTTCTTTTTAAGCTTTTGTAGATGTTAAAATATGATCATTTCACATGCATAATACTAAAGGAACTTCTTTTTAGACGTTATTAACTGTTTAAGGGTTGATAGTGGTTTAGCTGGAAAAGAAAAAGTGTGCACAAATAACATGCACCTCAAAGACAGGAATTTCCATTCTGGAACATTACATTTCACCAAACCCACATCAAGCACACTACTGTCAAGCGCAGAGCGAGAGCATGGTGGCTAACCTTATTATACGGGGGAAGACATGGCAAAATTTTGTGGCAGCAGGAAATTCCATTTAGAAAAGGACTTAAGTATCTTGAAGTGATCTTCTGTTTAAATATAAGCGAAACCTGTATATTTTGAGATCCTCCAAAATCCCTATAAACCAAAATTTTAAAATACTAGTACGTTTAAACAACAACAACAAAAAAACCCATCCAACAGCAACACCACTTGAAAGAAAACAACCCTCCAAATAGCACATAGCTGATAAGAATGTCAAAACTTGGGCAAATGGCAATACTGAAGCAATCAGCAACATTCCTTTTGGAAGGAAAAAAAAAAATATGTTGGTGAAATAAATCCCATTTCATGAAGTATTTCATTTTGCCAAATCTGAGAAAAGCAGTCTATCACAACTTATGTCCATCCTTTCACAGCAGTCATTTTCAGAACTATGTGTAGTCTGAGCTTAAGTGTTCTCCATTTTGCTAAACACTCCCTCCTGAAAAAAAGAAAAATTCAAACGCAGCTCATCGTATTTGGGAGTGATTCAGATGCGTGTGCGCGCTGCCTGATGCTATGACTGCGCTTTTACAAAGGTGTCTGTGTGTATTTAAGCAAGACTGCAAATCATACTTGCCTGTATACATACAGAAATGCATGCTGGGGTCACAGACGCACAAGCCAACGTGTGTACGTGAACTAAGCGTCGGAAACCTTGGGCCTCTCCCGGTAAGTCTGTATTTAATACCGGCTGCTAATTAGATGGGACAAATTCAACTCAAGAGAATACGAGTTTTAGTTTGCCTGATAAACCACAGTTACTAAAGCTATCACTCTTGGATCTCTCTCTTAAACTGACACATATCGTGTTTGTATGTACATAGTCATCCGCATGTTACTCTCTTCAATCCAGAGAGTTCATTGATTATGTGCTCGCTTCCCAGTGCCTTAGGACTGATCCTTCAGTGAAGGCTATCTAACAGCACTTTGGCCTTCACGGATCTTAAAGTCTGCGCTTCCGTTTTCTTTCAATTTAAAACATGTAGCTTAAAGCGTTAGAGAAAAGAATAATCTGGTATTCCGTTAAATATTAACTGAAACAGACAACATGCTGTGTTTTTAATAAACATATTGTAGAAGTTCCCTACGGTTTCATGCCTTAAAATATATTTCATTCAACTGGCAAGAATTACTGCAGGTAGCTGTTCTGAGAAGCTGTTGGTCTTGTCTCCTTGATGTCCTCTCTCACCCCCCCGGAGCTGGTCTCCCCGCACCATACCCGGTTGCTCTCTCAGACGGGCAAGGCTCTCATGCCACTGAAGACCGTCACCTGACGAAGTCACTCTGTTCAAACAAACCCGGACAGATCGCGACCATTACGCAAGGCCAATCCTGCTGGACTTCGGCATCATCTTCCACCGTTTGTTTCAGCCCTTGCGGCACGGTATAGTGCCCCGCACAGCCGCCTGCGGAACTATGCTGTGAACTAGATCAAGTGCAGGTTTCTCGATGGTTTTATTAGTAGAACGTTACAGCCAGTTTCCCATCGCAATTCCCGGCTCGTGCCTGTTCCTGCCCACAGACCACAGTTCAGCACTGCCTCAGCTGTGCCGGTGTGACTGGGGGGGACTCAGCTTTAATTCATACAATCAGATTGACAGAAGAATCTGTTGGACAGAACCAAAAGACGACCATCAACAACGCCGATGACTTCAGCGAGACCCACAATCAAGTGCAGCAACAAAATCTGGAGAGCTGCAACCTAGCAGAAATGGGAACTCAAAAGGGAGGGTGATGATGTATGCAAGCAGCTTTCTTGCTTTCAAGTCAACATCACAAGGAACTGCAGCCTTAGACGCAAGCTGTTCGGTCACCAAACCAACCTGCAGGAAATTGGTACTCCTTCTCCTGCTGCTCATTGAATGACTTAAAATTTCGAGGACCTGATTTCTGAACTTCCCCTCCATGGTGCGCACGTTTCCCATCTGTGCTGTGCACAGTCTGATTCCACAAGGATTTTGCACACAAATAGACCAAAGCTATATTTTGACGGCCGTTTCGTATTAACGGATGTAAAACTCCTTGGAAGAAAACATTTTATTATGTAACCATGCAAACCACATGTCCATGTACAGGGAAATCAGTCTAAACGTACTTTGCTTGAAATGTAAAAGCATTTGCCAGTAGACACCATTTTGGTGCAGGGGTTGTGAGGGAAGTAAAAAGAAACAAGGGAGAACAAGATTCACCGTAACTTCCTTGACAAATCACACATAACATACAGAGCTATCAGCACAGGTCCAAAACTGGATCTTCTTCGGCCACCACATTTAAAGCTTTAAGGTGGCAAGCCCAACAAGAAAAAAATCGACATGCCCAAAATCAGAGTTTAAATTTTTCACCTAAGGACGCATAAAAAGCCCAGATGAAGAACTGATTATCAATCTGAGGCTACCTCCCTGGTTTTTATTACACAACGTTTTGTTCCTACACATTCATTAGTAAACATTGCTTGTTTTCTGTAAAACATCATCATTTTACCTAACATGACAGAAACATTTACCTTCATTGTTCTGCTTAGGTTTCTATGTTATATGACACCTTTACCCTCAACAGGAACTAAAACATTTTTTTCTTTGGGGACTGGCTTTTTGAAAAATCACAGCCACATCTCCCTTCCCCACAACCAGTTTGAGTGAAGTCAGGTTTCCCACTGCCTCATCACTGATGACATCCAAAACGGTGCCTATCACCACAGTGCCTCTGAATACCTTAAAAATACCTAAAAATACCTCACTAGCAGATCCAGAGAAAGGTGTAATATCTGCAAAAGCAGATGGTGTAATAGGTCTGGCCAGTTGGATAAAAGCCCAGGTTTTCATACCTTAAAACCAATTGAAAGCTTGAGCAAAATGAATCCAGCAGCTTTGTGAATATGTCCAGATTTGCACTGCAGCATAGTTTTTGCATGAGCAACCTTTCTTCACAGTCTGGAACAGTGCTTAACAAGATAAATGGAGAAAGCATGTTGCCATGTAATGAAAGTAAAACCAGAATCTAGAATACAATCCGATGACTGGTATATAGCACATAAAAAAATAATTTAAAAAAAAAAAAAACAACGCAAATGAGGCATACAGCTTCAAAGGATAACACATTCGTCAAAAGCGTCACAGTCAAACCCACGGCAGAGAACATTTATCAAAGGAGTTTTCCTGTCCCATGCTATTTGTCCTTCTAAAACCTGAGATTCGGATTTGTAAGTCTTCTTCCACCATTTCACACTCAAAAGCCTCAAAGGAGCCTCGAGAGTAAACAGACCACATGAAAAAACCCTTGTGACCTTAAACGTTACAATGGACTTTAAGGCTCTTCATTTAAGATGTAAGCCTACAGCAGGGTTCCTTAGGGTATATCAGTGCACCAGTATTTCTAGCAGGAAAAGCACCTCAAAAGCATGGAAGAACTTAATACAGAAATTGGATGGTTTTTTTAAATTATTTGCCTTAACATTTGCAGTGGGACTGCTATCCGAAATTAACCATTTCAATATAAACACCTGCTTTTTTCAAGAAAAAAGGCGCTTTGAGATGTGTTCATACAAACAGATTACACCAAAGAGGACTTCTTTTTATCTTGGATTTCTCCAATCAGCTAAAGACTCTGTTAATTCTTCCATTTGGTCAAAAAGAGAAAAAAGTAAAGAATCTTCTCATACACTAAAAGATTGCTACAGAACTTTATACAGGAACACAAATTTGCTTGTAGCGCTCACAGTTACTGAACATACAATAGCCCTATGGGGAAGTACGATGCATTTAAATGCTCACCATCACAATTAGTTATCGACACTTGCTCGCCTACACTCACACGACGGCTAAATTCAAATCTCACACTCTAAGGCTTCAGTTAGTCATCTGGAAAAGAAGCGACATCTTTTTCTTCCTCTCAAACCCCAATTAGATCCAACTTTTTTATTTCTTCTTAGTTTAATTTTATTAGGTTCATTGATTTATTATTATTACTTTTTAATTATTACAGATTAGCTACAACTAGTGACAGCATAACAAAAGGTATAGATCGCTGCTTTGAGATCACATGTATGACTGTTTTTTTCCTCAGATGGTCAGGGGATACTTACTCCCATAATGAGAGTGGGCATTGCTGCTGAATACTTCTTCTTGCCTGCAAAATGAGAATAGGACTGTTCTTTGCTCTACCTCCTTCTGTAACTGAAGACATAACTAGTTCAAGGACAATGTAGCACTTTTCACACAGGTCTCTAAGACCTTGCAAACTGGTGCCGCACTGGTCTCTGCCTGTGGCATACAACTTACTTTTCATGATCAATAAAACATTTGGGTGCAGCAACTTAGGGTTTAGTTAGGTTGGGTCTAGGTGAGTTGTAACAGCATGGCATATACAGAAATCCAAATAAAGATGGTTAAATAGTACCTCAGGGTCTCGGACACCATAAAGCTACAAAGTGTTCAGACACTGAATGGTGTCTCTTGGGAGATGATCGTTCTCATAGAAGATCAGATTTATCCTGTTACATTCCATATCTCTTAGCATCATCTAAGCTTTTAAAAGTCAGCCTGAAACATGTATTCTCTTCCTTACGAAGTGCTGTCTTCACGTAAAGATGTCCTCTGCATCCTGTCCCCATACTAGGATACCGCTCCCTTCAGTTATCACATACTTTAAACATTTGCAGGCTAAAACCTTGATGCTTTTAAACAGCATAATCTTAATTATCCAAAGTAAAAACTACTGGAGCACAAAGTATCACTGTTTGTTTTGTAGGTAACATTTCTTTATGATGTCATTTAAACGTAGCTTTTCTCACTCAATGCCGTATTCGTAATTTTCTGAAACTTAAGGAACCATAAAAATGTGTAATAATATGAAAAATGTATGTTAGATTTAATAAAAATACTTTGGAAAGTGCATATTTGAAAAATACCAATTGAATTAGATGACATCTCAGTGATCTGAAGAAGTAGACGACTTCTTGAAGTGGGAGCAAGAAAAGCCAGAGACCCTGCAGTCTATTTATTTTCTGAACCAACTTGAGGTATCTTCAGATATAATTTACAAACCAAAATAACAAAAACAAACATTATTTGGTTCAAAACAATTATTTCCTAACAAAAATAAAATAGATGACATTAAATTGCAAATCTCGAAGCTAATTTACAAAAAAAAAAAAAGGATGCAGGTACTGAGCTCTAGTCAGATCTCTGAGAGCAGCTTTTGTCACCTCCCTCCTTTGTTCCCACACACGTGGCAATTCCTCTCACCACTTCACTTCTACCTCAGGCCTTCTTCACCTCTTCTGGCCTCCTGACCAACTTCTCCCTCTAGACTTCAGGAATAAGAACTTTGCGCCCTTAATCCCTGCCTCTGCCCTGCTCTCACCTGCCTCGCAGAGTACGAGTCGGTATTTAACCCACAGCTGCATCACATCGTGCGCTTTTCAATTTAGAGCACTAAGTCAGGCTCTCCTGCTAGAATGCTTAGCCTACAAATTCTTGATGTTGTAGTAATACATACAGATACTTCCTTAATATCCTCCTG
>NW_010512893.1:17422-21905 GCF_000687285.1 Phaethon lepturus
CCATTGCACTTGGGATTTTTAACTACTGTTGGAAGTATGCGGAGATTTCTATCAACTTCAACGTATCTAAATAACCTGGTTTTGTTTTTAAATTAAGGAAGCATCACCGCCAAAGCAGCATCTATGATTTTTTCATGTTTTATCAAACTCCTCAAAAAACTGTCACAAACAAAATAAAACACTATATAGTTCAAAAATCGGGTTTCTTCTCAGATTGCTGGAAATGTTTAAAATAAGGCTTTCTGACAGAGCCTTCCTTCAACATTAACTACAGAGCTGAGATACTCTGTGCACAAAAGTAACGTCCTACACTGTATTGAGCACAGAAGCCCTTAGTGCGCTGCCCTAACGTCATTATCTCGAGTACCACGGCACCTTTCTGAGAAGTTTTTAGCATCTTTCATTCGTTTTTGTAATATTAATTGAAGTTTCTGACACAGAAAGGTTATGATCCTTCCAAGTCAAGAGTGAGATTTTATAACTGTGCGGATACTTCTTCCTTAGAAAGAATGAAGTATAACCACTGTATCTCTACAATAAATCTTCTGCTAGTCCCCTCTCATATAAGGCACTGAACTGACACTTTATCAAGACACTGGTTTTCAACAGTCCTTCCACTCCACACCAACCTCTTCATCAACTGCAAGCAGCAGCTCCAGGAAATGTAATTATTGAACAGTCTTGTATGTTCTGTAACTTGAACTGAAGAGCACTAGTCATTTAAATTCCCCCTAACCCATCTTTAGCACAAGAAAACCTTCTAATTGGAGCCACCAAAAAAATGAAAAGTCTCTTATTAAAAGGTAGACCACACAACAGAAGAAGACAACACAGGCACTGAATTCAGATGTTGTGGGGTTTGGGTTTAGTGTTTTTTGGTGGTCGTGGTGGGGTTTTGGTATTTTTTGTTTTTAAAAGAGACTGCAATAAGTTATAATCCCTTAAAAGGAGATTCGTAACCGTTTGTTAAACATGCTATTCCTGTGCTATTCAGTACTCCTCTCATTATTTACGCCTTTCTTTGATTTAAAAGAAAACAATAAACATAAGGAAAGTCATGTATAAGAAGAAAATAAGCTGAAAACAATATCACTAAGGTCTTCCTAGCAATATAATCACAAAAGACAATAAACTTCAACTTATGTTAACTTGTTGCTATAAAAGGGATTAATCAGCTAATATATAGTACTAGTAGAGAACAGAAAGGCACACGCATGTGGTATTTGTAGATGCAACTATAGCTACTAAGGAGTCATCATTAGTTACACAAGTCCATTATAAGAGTTCTGGTCAGTACAATGCTCAGGACAATCCACATACCATGCTTAGACCACGTGTAGTTCAAATTCATACCTGCCTGCAAAATATCACCTAAATTTACACTTTTTTCCTTGGTCTTAGCACATTTTTGTTCTGTGTAATTTCAGCAGCCACAGAAAACAGGAGCATGTAACAATCTAACAGAAATAGAGCTATGAAGTCAGGTTTCATGCCTGCAAGCACCTTATTGACTTCACAAATCCATCAGTAGCCAAACGCGTACCTCCCCAGAAGTTACAGTTCAATTTGCAATCCAGCTCTTCAGGACCATACATCCCATCTTCACTTTTCAGCTTTTCCCACAGTTTGACTAGACACATCTACAGAGCTATGTAAGTGTCCCACTCTCCAACCCGCTTTCTGTAATCATCAAATCATTCTGCTGGGTAGGTACCTGCATTCGAGGTTCCCCTTAGCAAACTGTTTCTCTTGCTACAGCTGTTTTTCTCAGCATGTTCAATGCATAAGGCAAAGATGTATTCAAACATCATTGCCTTTTGACGCTTCACTCGCTCACCTCAAGGATTTCTTGATGTTTTGTGCCGCACCAGAAGTTTTTTCCAAATGAACTTCAATCCAAGCAGCAAAGTTCAAAAAGGCTTCGTGGTCTTTTACACCTATGTCAAGACCATGGCAAACATGCAAGAGAGCAGCTCAATGAAAAGATCACTGTGCATCAGGTAGAGGTGTTGTAATCAGTTCGTGTTACTGATTAAACTCACCATGCCCATAATTGCTTCGCTCTGGTTTTGCTGTCACTCAATGTTTCAAGTTATTCTCTAACTTCCTAAAGCCCAATGACAATAGACTTTTGGCACCAGCGCTCTCCAAGCTTCTCGCTTTTGAGAGTGCAATAGCTCTTCCAAAATGTAAAAGATCTTGAACATATGAAAATGAAAGGCTTGACAAACACTCAAATATTTTATAGACTCCAAAGAGCAGCATTCTGCAATATGGTATCGTCTTCTAAAACTATGCTTGGCCAAAGTACTCAGTAACACAACACAGAGTTGTTTCATTTTAACTGGCAATAAGTTATATCATAGAATACTTCATTTTCTTCAAAGTTTACAGCCAAAAATGAAAAGCTGTTGGTTCTACAGCCGCATTCAAAATAATGTTGTGTTTTGCCTCAGATCAACCATACTTAGAATGATTTTGAATAGAAGAGCTCATGTGTCAAAAGCTTTTCTCTGAAATAAAAGAACACTTAAGAGAGACTAGAATGCTTCAATGTTTATCTAAACAGCAGGTACTGTTGTCATTTCTTTGCAACCAACTGCTAAAGCCCTACAGCAGCAGCTATAACACGTACAGCTCTACTTTGGGACATCATCTTATAACTAATGGTGTGTTGATACGTTGACTGACAACCAAACAAAGCTCATGATTCTGTGACAATTTTATTACTACTTCATTTACAAACAAACAGGCAGGTTGATCAGACCAACAGCCCAGTCCTCATTTACGTTTTTTACTCTGAAATTACTATGGCTTGGGGGGAAAAAAAAATCTATTCATCTCACTATAGCCTCAAACAGTGGAAACCTGAGGCAGGGCTGTTTTCTCATGAACATCAGGTTTAGTTTTGACACTGATCCAAAATATCACAACAAAGGAGAAAAAGATACTCTTTCAACATCAAAGTAACAGACTCCATGAAAATCAGACACTTGTTTTATCTACTCTGCATGGCACTTGTTCAGACTTCACATGTTAGCTTATATGTAGCCATTAAGGAAGGGAGAGTTATACTGGAAAATACAAGTCGTACATACCATGCAAACCTGAGGAAACACCAATGTATATCCTCTCATCATGTCATCCACACCTTCAACTCTAGCACAATACTAGAGATCATCAGTAGCTTTCAAAGCATCAATATCTAAGAAAAAGTACTACATTTATCCTCTAACTAGCTTTACAATCACACAACGGATCATCTTTTTTGCCTGATTAGACAGGAGAGTAGTTTGAAGACTGCAAGAGAGTCTGAGACATCTCCAAAAGCATGCAACATCATCCAGAAAATCAAAGGCAAGATACCTAATCAGTGAGGTCAGAAAAACTTTGTCCAACAAGATTATAATCATATTGTAAAACGACTCCAGTAGAAACAGGGGACATCATCAAGCGCCGCACAGCTCTCCAGATATACTTTACAGTTTTGTTCTAGCTAGAATATTTAATCTGAAATTTTATATTGCAAAGGAAAACTCAACATAATAACCAGTAAGAGCTTGAATTTTCTGAGATGTTTTTCAGCCTAGTGATTACCACGGTTTAAAACTGTCTGTAACACATGAAGTTTTAAATGTTTAAACTTGTCTTCTGATTCTCTGGTTATATTTTAACATACTGAAATGTGTTATATCTTAGATTTATAAGTTGACAACTTTTTCCTATGCCAAAAGACTTTTTGGCTTTAAAATTACTTTTGAGTCTTTAGGAAAAGGTACCGATAAATACTTCCCACCCACTTTTAGAACGGCATAAAAGTGCCTTTCAGCAGAGCCGCTGCCCGCAGCCCGTCGCAGTCCCAGGTAAGCTGTGCTCTCTGCACGGGCAGGAAACCACCAACCAGCCCCACACAGACTTTGAAGAGAAAGTTGCTTGAACCCAGCAAAAAAAAAAAGAGAAAATGAAAAATTTCTTGGCAGTACCTTTCGGTTTAGCCTTCAGAAAACGCCATAACCAAAACAATGTTTTGCATGAGCATTTTGGCCAGTTGTGCCCTGGCTGAATTCTACCACGGGGACGCCCGGGAGTATTCAGCCTTGAACTGCCCTTGCAAGCACCCATCAAGCAGATGGCCACTATTCACACGTGAACCCAGCGCAAGGGCAGGATCCAACACGCCATTGCAGAGCTACCGGCGTCAGCTTGTGCAGAGTCACGCCTTACCACCCGTGCTGTGAGCGTTCAGTGACAGTCCTTCATGCGCTGTAATGCATCGGATCTCCCACGTTTGGATGCCAAAGCGACAGAAGGCTTTACAGCCCCAGCAATCCTTTGCTAGCCGACTGCTCTGTTCTATCATACCAGCCCATGTTTTAGATAAAGATTTCAGATGACATATTTACTATTCCATCTAATGCTTCATCCAGATTTTCAAGCCTGAAAATACAATTTAGAACAGCAAAAATAAATGGTATTCTGGGGG
>NW_010512894.1:0-278 GCF_000687285.1 Phaethon lepturus
GCCGTGCCTGAGCTGCTGTCTGCGTGGAGGAGTCCTCTGAGTTTTTGGGGGAGTTGCTTTGTGTTCTGCTTCCCATGTCTTGGGCACGTTCGGGGTCCCGCTGGGGCGCAGCCGGCACTGCCCTTTACCCCCGGCTCAGCCTCAGCCCATACTTTGCAGTGGGTGGGCACGCGGGGGATGGCAGAGCCCATCGTGCCCTTCGTGTCATCAGCCTCCTGGCAGGAGGATCACCCCTTAAATCAGAGGGAGGTCCCCAAAGCGGGGCCCTGGCTCTGCAC
>NW_010512894.1:377-583 GCF_000687285.1 Phaethon lepturus
GGCAGTGAGCAGTGGTCCAACGGGCAGATGTCCCCTGCCACGAGCTCCGCGTCCACAGTACCGAATGGCTTTAGCAGTTGTTTGTGGTTTATTTTTTAATGTGAAGTCTTGGGAGCAAATTCCCCTCTCAGAAGGGCTGCACATGCGCCGGCATCTCCATAGCAACCCCGCTCCATGCCGGCTTCAGCAGGGAGATGTGGCCACGG
>NW_010512894.1:782-1967 GCF_000687285.1 Phaethon lepturus
TGGCTTCTCTGGGACCGTGGTAGTATCTTCTCCCAGCTTTGGCAGGGAGATGTGGAACCACAGTAGCATCCTCTGAGGTGCTGGGAGGATGCCGGGAGGATGGAGACCATCCCAGGGTCTCTCCCAGCGCTGTCCTGTTGTCTCAAGCAATGCCACCACCTTCTGGCATTAAAAGTGTCAGTACAGGGGGAAAAAAAGGGGGTTCCCCTCCCAAATTCTTTATTTTAGCATGCGGGGGGAGCAGTAGCGTCCTGACGATGCCCAGCTCCTTTTGGCAGAGAGGCACTGGTATGTTTTTCCATCCTGCCTGTACCTTGGTCTGGCAGCAGCACCGGAGGAGCCTGAGAAGATCCAGAGGGGCTGCAATAGCTGCATTTGGGGGAGGGTGCGAAAAAAAGGGGGTTCCCCTCCCAAATTCTTTATTTTAGCATGCGGGGGGAGCAGTAGCGTCCTGACGATGCCCAGCTCCTTTTGGCAGAGAGGCACTGGTATGTTTTTCCATCCTGCCTGTACCTTGGTCTGGCAGCAGCACCGGAGGAGCCTGAGAAGATCCAGAGGGGCTGCAATAGCTGCATTTGGGGGAGGGTGCAATGCAACCCCTTTAAAGGGTTAGGCATCACTGAGCCGCTTGCGACTGCCAGTGACGCTGCTCCCAGGATCCCAGCTGCCGCCGTGCTCGCTGCCACGCCATCCCCGCGATTGGTTGCGGCTCCTGGCAGGAGTGTGGGCAGGAGCTGGGTTTCCTCTCCTCCAGCGTACCCGTGCAGGAAGGCAGGCACCAAGGGCAGCATTTTGGGGCAAGAAGTGGCATTTTGGGGTCTCAGGAGGGCGATGCACGTGAGCGGTGTGTTCCTGCCACTGGTGACAGCGTGTGTGGGTGTCTCAGCGTACCCGGCGCAGCATCAGCACGGAGGTGAGACAGGATGCGCGGGACCTCATGACATGGTGCATCCCGCAGCCGCCTCGGCTGGCTGGGCAGCTGGCTGCCTGCACCTCACCGGTGCTGCCTGTGCAGGGGTCTGAGCCCCGAAACACTGCCAGCCACCACGGTGCTGCGTGCCGTTTGAATGTGCCGCGATGGGTTTGCATGATGTGGTTTGGGCTGGTGGGTCCTCTCCCTGCTTCCGCTTGACCCCATCAGCATGGAGCCAGGTCTGAGCCCCACCGGGCTGCGGGGAGTGCTTT
>NW_010512894.1:2003-2350 GCF_000687285.1 Phaethon lepturus
TGGGAAGAGGGAGAAAAGGGAATCCCGGCTTGTGGACCTGGGGATTCCCCCTCCCCGCTTGCAGTGCTGCCAGCTATCAGGAAGGCATCAGCCATCCTGGGCAGGAGTACAGGAGTAAGTGGATTTGTAGGAATTTTGTGCCCTCCTGTGGAGACTGTCAACATCAGGTTTCTTCCACCCGGGACAGAAGCCACACATGTGCGTTCTTGCTCCCCAAACCCGTCAGTAACGGGTGAGACCCTGTGTGGATTCCAGCGCCGAGCCCTGGGGAGGGGAAGGCCCCAAGGAGGGCCCGGGGGGGAGGGCGGCTGGGCTGGGATGCTGTGTGCCAGCCTGGCCGTGCCCTC
>NW_010512895.1:0-231 GCF_000687285.1 Phaethon lepturus
ACGGCGGCCATCTGGCAGTGGTTGTCTTGGTGCCTCAGCCATGGCCGAGTCCCTTAGAATGGGTCCATGGCCCCCTGGCGGCCATCTTGGCGTGGGCGGGGCTGCGGCAGGGCGGGGCTCAGAAGTGGGGGTCCCCCTTGGGGGGGCTCTGCAGGCTCTGGGCGCTGTCGAGGATCCGCTGCTGGTGCCCGGCCAGCGTCACCCCCATGCGCAGCAGGTCCCTGCGGGGGA
>NW_010512896.1:0-1137 GCF_000687285.1 Phaethon lepturus
ATGATGGGTAGGCAGACCCCCAATGATGGGGGACAGACCCCAATGGTGGGGGACAGACCCCCATGACAGGGGTGCAGACCTCCAATGATGGGGGACAGGTCCCCAGTGATGGGGGACAGGCCCCAATGGTGGGGTGCAGACCCCAACAATGAGTGGGCAGACATCCATAGTAGGGGGGCAGACCCAAATAATGGGGGACAGACCCCAATGATGGGTAGGCAGAACCCCAATGATGAGGGACAGACCCCAGTGATGGGGGACAGACCCCAATAATGGGGGTGCATACCCCCAGGGACGGAGAGCAGACCCCAGCGATGAGGAGCAGACCCCAACGATGGGGATGCAGACCCCAACGATGGCAAACAAACCCTGGCAATGGGGCGAGAGACCCCCCCAAGCCCCTCGCCAAAGGAGTATGGGTGGGAATGTGGGGCGCAGCACCCGGTTGTCCTTCCCCTTCAGCATCCAGCTGGTCCACCACACCACCATCCACGGCGACACGGAGGAGCTGAGGCACATGGCCGGCAGCCGGGATGTCCCCCGGCCCCTCTCCACCCTTCCCATGTTCAACGTCCGCACGGGGCAACGTATCAACCCCATGCCCGGTCCCTCGGATGGCGCCCGCGTCCCCCTCCTCCCACAGTGAGCCTGGGGTGGTGGGTACACGGGTGACATCGGGGTGAGGGGACAATCCCAGGGATGAGGATGGGTGTCCTGATATTTTGGGGGAGTACACTTTGCAGGGGACAAAAACCCGGCAGCGAGCTATTGCCTGGAGCATTGCAGGAGGGGCTACCAATAATTAGGGGGGTCATCAGTGGGGTGATACAAGACACCTGCACCCTATCCCCTTCCCCTCCTCATCTGTCCCCCCTGCCCTGATAAAAACCCTTAAATAAGAGCTGTGGCAACATCATAACCCCCTTGGGGGGGGCGGGGCCTGTGTGGAAGAATAAACTGGTTTTTTTTTTCTCGTTTTCCAGGTAATGCGGGTGGCTTTGTTGCTGTCACCTCCCCGGGGGGGGTCACCCCGCCAAGGTCCCCGCCAGGGGCTGGAGTGGGTTTTGGTTGATAAAAGTGGCTGTTTAGCCATCAGATACGGTTTTTCTACTTTTATTTTTCGTCCCCTGCCTGGCC
>NW_010512897.1:0-210 GCF_000687285.1 Phaethon lepturus
GGTGGATCCCATCAGGCCCCATAGACTTGTTCTTGACACTCATTCCACTCCCTTAAACCCGATTCTGATGATGGCTAAACTCGATTCTGATGATGGCTAAACATAGAGCTTCGCCTTCCTGGGAACGCGAATCGAATACATCAGTAGCACAGGAGGGGGGGAAACCTCGATCAAAACCCTCCTTTTCTTCCCAGTCCTGGTTTGTTGGGG
>NW_010512897.1:436-676 GCF_000687285.1 Phaethon lepturus
TGGAAAATAAGATGCGTTATTTCAGAGCTGGGAGAGGATGTATTTTAATCGGGAGAAATTTTTAAAAGAAATACAAACATCCATGGACAAAAATGCATAGGACGAAGTATGGAAAGACACTTTCCCTGTTTCAGTCTCAAAATCCGCAGATTTTTTTCTCAGTCATTGGGATGACTTTTTTTTTTAATTACCTACGCTCGGATCCTTTGCCAGCTCGCAGCCCGCGAGGTCACCCGGGGG
>NW_010512898.1:0-525 GCF_000687285.1 Phaethon lepturus
CTGCCCCAGGGCTACGGGTGCTCCCGGGTTTCCCGTGCGTGAAAAAGGCCCTTCCGCGGGTGGAGAAAGGAAGGACAAAAAAAAAGAGACACCTTTGGCAAGTGCCTGGTCCTTGGCTGTACCTGGCCATGGGGGTGGGCGCAGGGGGGACCCTGGGTGCTAGCCTCTGCCCAGGGCTGTGCAGGCTGCGGGGCCGGCCGGGAGCCTTTTGATAGGGGGAAAAGAGCCATACAATAGGTATTTCCCACCAGAAAGATGATGAACGCCCACTTGCAACGGTTTGACTCTGCAAAACGCATTTACCGAGTTCAAGATGCTCCGGCCCCTCCACCTGGGCAGCCCCATGGCCAGAGCCGCTCAGCATCCCGCCGCATCTGCCACGGCATCCAGAGCGGAGCCGTGCAGCGCCTTGCGAGGTCCACGCCTCAGCTGCAAATGCTATTTTAAGCAAGGAGCCCTTCTTCCTTCTCCTCCTCCTCCTCCCTGGCCGAAGCAGGAAGACGTTGCAGCAGGCAGCCGCGGCGC
>NW_010512898.1:593-1143 GCF_000687285.1 Phaethon lepturus
CACTCGTAGCCTTTGTTTGTTGACTCTTGAGTGATAATGAATACTTCCAAAGATAATTATGGATTTTTCTGCATTTGCAGTAAACCTGGCTGGCTGGGGAATGGGTGGAGCTGCTCCACGCCAGCGCTGCGTGGAGGTGGGAACGGGGCGGTTTGGGCAAAACCAGGCTCCGGCTCTTCCCGCCCGGCGCAAGCCAAATAAGAAAAAAATAATAAAATTCAACATTTATCGAAAAATATTTGTGCAGCTCCAGGACAAACCCAGCTTTCTCCTCTCTGCTAGGGGGAACACATTAAAATTTCATCCTCGTTGAACACATTTTCTCCTTTCCCTCCCCTCGGGTACCTCCTGAGCGCACCCGCTGATGGCTTCTTCCAGAGCGCGTCCCCCCTGACAGCGGCTGAAGGCCCACAGCGGGCGGTCACCCAGAGCGGGGGCCCCTCTCTTTTCTCGATCACCCCCAAAATCGAAGCCTGGGGAGGGGCAGGTTGGGGCCTTTACCTGTGGGGGAGGACGAAGCAGGAGGAGGCAGGGCTGGGGGGGCCTGAGC
>NW_010512898.1:1180-1458 GCF_000687285.1 Phaethon lepturus
CGGGGGGTTTCGGGCCCCGCGGGGGTGCGGGGTGCTTAGCTGGGCGCCCGGCAGCCTCGGGGAGAGCCTTGTTTGCAGCCCTTGGGCAGGGTGGGGACAGCAGGCTCAGCCCTTTGTGTCATTTAAAAAAAAAAACACAACAACTCACAACAGAAATCATGGAAGAAGAGCTCTCCAAGAAAGAATTTTTGACTTTTTTGTTTTGTTTCGGAGGAAATTGTGCGGCTATCCTCCAAGTCTCGGTTTCCCTGTTCCCATCCCAGGTCTCACGCTCTCCG
>NW_010512899.1:0-1799 GCF_000687285.1 Phaethon lepturus
CCTACAAGAAAGCTGGAGAGGGCATGTAGTGCTAGAATAAGGGGTAAAACTGAAAGGGGGTAAATTTAGATTAGATACTAGGAAGACATTCTTCACTATGTGGGTGGTGAGGGACTGGAATAGGTTGCCCAGAGAAGCTGTGGATGCCCCCTCGCTGGAAGTGTTCAAGGCCAGGCTGGATGGGGCTGTGAGCATCCTGGTCTAGGGGAAGGTGTTCCTGCCCATGAAGGGCTGGTTGGAACTAGATTATCTTTAAGGTCCCTTCCAACCCAATCCACTCTATGATTCTATGATAAAAATGAAACAACAAAACCGTTCTCTCCCCTGTGAACTAGCAGTAGCTTGACAGTACATGTGTACAGGTAATACACAGAATTTATTCAAGAGCCTTTCCACCCAAGAGCTTGCATGCCCTTGATAACCCAGGAACCCTCTTGCCCCTGAGCTCTAATACAATGTCGTTCAATCACAGTCATTCTCTTTCGTTGCCCTTCCTCCCCACCCACACATCTTAAGTTTTGTTTGCATTGTGTGAGTCTCATTTGCTTTACTTTCTCAGCTTTATTATTTCAGGTGTGGGTTATCTGAATGAAAACATGGTGAGTGGTTTAAATGTATGCTTATATTTAACATTATACTTGCTTAATACACATTATTCGTATTTTTACCATCTTCCCCCCACCCATGCTTTCCCCCGTAGAAGTAATAAGTTGCACTGACAGTGGAATGTTCAGCTTCTGATGGTCCAAGACAGAGACATGGAAATTGTGGTCTTCCGGTTCCAGAGTGGTCCTGTCCTGTGATGCTGCTGTGCACTTGGAGACTTACTGCAGGTAATCTCCTGGTCTGCAGCTGCACATAGACTTGATTTACATTGACTTCTGTCTGTATGCTTTTTTTTTTCCCTTCCTCGTGTGGTTGATCTAAGCAGAGAAGAAATACAGATGAAATGGAGCAATATCATTTTAGCAGGCTTCTTCTTGAAGAAGAGCTAATTAGCATTTTAATTGTTTTGAATTTTAAGTGGCTTCTGCTTATTCACTATGGGTTGAAGAACTCCCTTCTATGCCTGACCTGATTACATTATATACTATTCTTAGTGTAGACCGCTTCTATTACTTGGAATTAATTTTTCTATAAGGTTAGATCCTCAGCTGGTGTTAATGGGTGTACTTCTGTGATACACAAGGCAGAGGATCAGTTTATGCCTGCTCAGGATTTGGTCTCGGTTTGGTATAATGAAGTCATGCTCTAGGGATGAAGGTACCATAAGCAAGGGTAAGGTATTTGGTTCTGCCAGTCAGGAATTGGTATCTGAGGAATCCCTTCGTAGTAAGCATTCATACCCATTAAATGTTTGACTCTGTCTGACTCTGACTTCAGAGGTCTCCAGAGGCAGCTGAGTTTGCTCGGTGCTCATCTGGAAGTACTGCAGTCTGAGCAGCCACCTGCAAATTTTCCATTGGAACTGGGGCCCCCCCCAAAAAAGCAGGTCTGTGTCTAAGTGCCCTGAAGAGCTTGGTTTGATAGACTGTTAGGTACTGTTCAGTAGTGAGACTGGTATCCCTACAAAAAACTTGGAGAAGCTGTCTTTTACATCAAGTGATGGAAAAGAAAGTGGCTGTGTCTGCCTCCCAGCCCATCATGTTATGAGGTAAAACCTGTCATTTAGGAGTTGAGAGACTTTGGTTCAGTACCTCCAATACAGAAAATGTTGAAATTCTCATCTCCTGCCTCTTGTCAAGTTAGACTCTTTTCTAGGTAGAATCCTGGAAGGAGGATCCTGGGAACTACAGGCC
>NW_010512900.1:0-7405 GCF_000687285.1 Phaethon lepturus
TGGCACAGTGGTTGTTTCGGTTAATTTATTCTTTTTATAAAGTGTTCTGGGCTCATTATAAATAGCACCAGATTCAGGGCCGTTGTATTGGACTGGCTTGAATTACTTAAAGATACATGCTTATTAACCCACTAAACTTCGGACTCTGTGTAAATACTTTACATATTGAGTGTATTATTGCAGTCTGGGATCTATGTTGCTCACACTCTCAAAATCTTGGTGTTAAAAGACTTCTTGTGGAGAAAATTTGCTGCGCATAAATGTAAGTGATATTTGAATTTACTGTTTCAGCCACTGTGGCTTTTTTTTTTTCTTTTTAATCGCTGTCTCGTGTGCCAGCAGAAGCAAACATGGCTCTAGCCAAGCAGCACTTTCACCTCTAAAGGAGACTCTTGCCGATGCCCTGAAACCCATTCCTGGCCCTGGTGCCTCTGCGAGGGGTTGCATGGCGCTTGCAGTCCAAGCCAGAGGCCGCTTGCCCAAGGAATCGTCCAGCACAGCCCTGCCAGGCGTCTCCTCTTCCACCCCAAAGCTTTGGTGCTGCCTGAGCCCCATTGCGGTTCGTGCTGGGCTTCTGCGCCACCTCCGGCTCAGGGCAGGCTGTTGGTGCACGTCTTGCCCCGCTCCCATCTGTGCCGGCTGAACCGAGCATCTCCCTTCCCTGGGCTTGGTGACGCTTGGTCAGTGCCACTTGGTGGGCTTGGTCAGTGGCAAGTAGCACCGAACATGCCGGGCTGCAGCCCGCTGGCACCACCATGTCTGGCTCCACAGCAGCCCCCTGGGGTGTGAACTAGGATCTGCGCTGCTCCTGCAGCCAGTGGCAGCTGAGCCCTTTTCCCTTGCCGGTGTGAGCCCAAATCCCCTGGAAATGGCAAACAAGAACATGCAGGAAGTAAGGTGAAGGGAGCGATTCACCGTTTCCCAGGCTCATGTTCCCAGCTGTGTTGATCACCTTGGGGTGCTCATGCACTTTTGAACATCTTGTGGAGAGGAACAGGCCACTTCAGTCTTCTCTGGGCCTCCCATGTGCCAGTGCCATCCCTTCTGAGGCATGATGCACAAACTTGGAGCAGAGGTTGTAATCTTTTTTCCATTCCTCTGCTTCTTGCAGCCTCTAGCTGTGACTGCGCTAAGGTGTGCCTGCACCCCTCGCAGCTCGCTCACCTTCCTGCCCCACTGCTGGTCCTCCATGTTTTCTCAGAGGAGAGAAACAAAGCACCATGCAGTCTTGCTGCTGAGGTGTGCGTGGCACAGATGCAGTGAAAGCTCTAGCATGCAGCTGCTCACTGTTTTGATGAGGAGAATCATTGCTAAAGCTGCAGAAGTAGTGAAGGAGGAAAAGCTGCATCAAGAGTACTGGAAGGCTTAAAGAAGTTTACTGGGGGAAAAACCCCAAAACTAAGGATATGGAATATTGCAATCCTTTATTAAGGTGGAGTAAAGGTTGATTAGTGGTCATGCCCTTCCAAAATATGCAGCACCTAGACATGAACTGTGAAAAGCAAGAGCTGCACTTTCAAGCACCAGCTCAGTAGAGACTGCATCTGCTAGGTTGATGCTAAAGCCGTGCATGCCCACATCCTAGGAACTCCCTGGAAATGGAGCCCATGAGCACTGCTGAATAAAGAGGAACACCTACACGTTACACAGGCAAGGCTTGCGAGTGGGTCACACAGCCTGATCAGGACTGGCGCATCTGGCCTACACTTACAGACCAAAGTAGTAATGTTCCCTCCTCGTTCCCTGCTCCTGGATGGAGTGCTAACTGTTATCACCCTTCACCCTTTTCTCTAGGGTCTTTTCTGAGAGCTAGTTTACACCACAAAGAATTTTCCAGTATAGCTGTAATTACTAAAACCGTGGGGTCAGTGCAATTTATTCCAGTGTCATTTTTGCCAGTATTGTTAAACCTTTGCTTCAAATGACAGAAACTATTTTAGAAAAAGAACTTTTTTGTTACTCATTGTTTATTCCAACTTCGTTCAGCCTGATTTTTTCATACTCCTCCCTGACAAAACTATTTGGCCAACAGATTTAGCCCGGACTTCTCCTGAAAGTCTCTCCGTACTCTCCCCTTATGAAATGCTGTCATGTATGGTACCACAAAGCTGACAGTTGCCAGGGCCAGTTGCATGCCCTTTCTCTGGCAGCACCAACCAAAATGATTGGTTTAGGAATCATTGAGGGGAGCGCTTTGCTGTGAATACTAAAATCCTAAGCAGTTTAGTGTGGATACGTCTGTACTTTTGCTAGTGTTTTCTGCTAGTAGAATAAAACTATCTCCCACTGCAGGCATAAAATATCATTGGTAAAAACACAGTTTTACTGGTACAACTGTGTCTCTACCAGAGGCTTCTGTTGACATAGCTATGTCTGTCAGGGCTGGCATCTCTTTACAGCTATGCTGGTAGATGTCAGTCCTGTAAACGTGGTCTTGGTCTGTCAGAACACACGTTCACCTCTTTTCAGCTCACAGTGACAACTTCATCCCACAGCTGCATTCAGTACAGTTACTCTTAAGACAGTAAATGCAAATGAAGATGCAAATACATGTTGTAATTCAAATCAGTGAAACAACATCCTATTCTGCCATTCCTTCCTTACAGCTACTTAATGCAGATACATAGAATTTCAGGTCAGAAGATACCTTTAGGTCATACAACCTGAGGTATAATACAGGTCAAGCAATTTTATGTAATTAACCCTCATGATTCATAGATGAGCAAGCATCTTCTAGAAACCATTTTTAAGTCAAAGATACCAAGTGAAGACGTCACCATTTTACTTACTAGCTTGCAACTTTTGCCTCACATTACTGAATCCAGAGCCATAATAAGATGTTGTGACCCCTGTGATGCCCTCTTCTGTGCAGGTGCCTCTCCTTGGAGTTCCTCCTCTCTCTGATCTTTGATCATTCTTCAACTCCTTCTATCTGCATTCTTCTAGGTAACACTGTAATCCCTTTTCCAGCAGCAGACCTGCTATCACCCTTCCAGAGCAGCATAAACCATCAGGGAGATGCTCTAAGACGTACCCTGGAGACATTGAAAATCAGGTTGGACGGGGCTCTGAGCAACCTGATCTGGTTGAAGATGTCCCTGCTTATTGCAGGGGGGTTGGACTAGATGACCTTAAAAGATCCTTCCAGCCCAAGTGATTCTATGGTTCTATGATATCCCCTCACACCTTCTGATGCCCTCTGCAGGGAGCAGGAGAACACCCTTGTGACAGAATCATGCTCACTGGGTACTGTCAGCTCTGTGAGCGGGGTTGAAATACCATCAGCTGGGTGGTATATATTTTTATTTTATATTTTCTGATGGCCAAGTGTTTATACTGCACTGATCTCCTCACTCTGCAAAGGTAAAAAGCATGCCTGGGCAATCACAACTCTACATTTGCTAGATCTGGGGATATTTCACATATGTAAATCTTAATAACTTTATTCCAAAATACAGAGAGTAGAGGTTTTGACTGATGTATATTTGTAGGTACAAAGGTACACTTCATATTAAATTCATATTATTAAAGCCCTTACAAGAGAATCAGCCAAGCAGAAGATGACAAGCTTAAAAGAGATACCATTGTGATGACAGAAAGACAAGAAAAACAAACAAAATTCCTCCTTACTTTCATTCTTTCTATCCCATAAAGTGTTTATGAGTAGCTGGGTTTAACTATTCCTACCTTCACTGAAGCAATCAATAAAGGAACACCTTGTATAGAAAAGCGTGCATTTTCTGCAGTTATAGCTAAACAGGACAGATTTGAACAAATTCCTAAGGATCCACTTTCATTATTAAAGAAGAGTCTGAATTTTCAGCTCTGCAAATAACCAGCTGAATAGCCTGTAACTTGATTTTTATTAACAGCCAGTTGTCTGTCACATACCTCAAAGTCCAAGTGTCCCCGTGTATAGTGTTCCTGAGTACTTGACATCAGACAGCTAGCAATTTTCTCAATATGATGTATCACAAGTGACTTTATTGGGGTAATTTAGGACAGACCCTGTAGAACATGTAAAAGAGTTCTTGGCTGGGAGCTGTTTCTCCAAATCTGTCTCAGAAATGGCTTGCAATCTTACTCATCTTTGCAGGTGTTTGATGCCATTGATTTACAATTTTATATTGCAATTCTAACAGGTTAGCTGAAATAGAGCATACACGTATGAAGGACATTATTGAGTCCAATATCTCCAGCTCAAGAGAACGAGATAGTTCCCTATCCCATTTAATCATAAATGTTTCTTTAGTGGGCAATAAAGAAAAAGCAATGGCTTTATACAATCACCCCACAATGTTCTGAGATTCATTGCTAAGGAATAAGATTTGCTCAGATAAAAAGGATTCTCTAATACAAGTAGATTTAACATCAGACTGAATAAAGGAACTCCTGAACTGGAAGTAAAGAAGCAAAAAGGGAAGTCTAGCATGTTCCACCTTTGTTGTATTTCTAAGTGAAACATGAATTTGTTTTCACTGAAGGTTGAGATAAATATTCCACATAATTGAAATCAGTTGTTTCTGCAGTCTTTCAAGAAGAGAGGAGCAAAATACACAATATACTTATAAAAAAGTGGCAGGTTACTTTTAAAGCTGGTACAGATGTCATCCCAGGAATACAGAACTTGGGTTCAGGTCTGGTCCATAAAAACTGCAGTTTTCACACCTGCCAACTCATGATCCCTGTGTTTTCAAAACCTACCGAGAAAGTCAGTTCCCCTTAACCAAGTAATGAGCTAGCTTTATACATCTGTAACAGAACCCACCATACTCGAGACTTGCATGGCACTTTTAATGATTCCTTTTCCTGACCAAGTAAAGTTAGTAATAAGTCTTTTAAACAGAATAAAGCACTGCATGGGGTGAAGTTCACAATAGTGAACTTCAAAACAGACATAAAATGGAGATCACCTAATTCATTCATACTGAACCAACCTAATTAATCAGCAGTGCTCTTCAAATACATGGCTCCATTGAGCTGTGCAAGGAAGATCCCTGTATAAAAATGGTATGTATTAAAATTAAATCGGCAAAGTGTTTACTATTGGCCTCACTTTGCTCCTGCTGCACTTTAATTCTTCTGTCACAAGGTACTTTGAAAATTCCCATTCGGTGGGACCAGCCCTTCAATGAAGAACAAAAAGGACATGATGATTTTGATGATTGTACATTATGTGGCCTTTCCCAGAACGAGTGCAGTCCCTGATTTCTGGCTGGTGAGAATCACCATGGATAGCGGTTCCCAAATTAGGCTCCTTTCTTCTTGGACATATGCACAGTAAGTTTACACTCAGCACAGAATGGTGTGGCGATTTAAATTTAAATGTGGTTAAATGAAAAACACATTTGTCCAATCCTCTGGATGAGAAGAAAACAGCTGTTACATGGCAAAAAGATATGCACACATTCCATTTTTTTCATGAATTCTGCTGAAAAGACAAAATCAAGATTAGAAAACTCTTAATAGCATTTGTATATTACTTTTTTAAAAAGGGAGAGTAGCTGGTATTTTTCTGTTCACTTACAATTTTCCTAAAATCCACCAAGAGAGATGAAACATTAGGAATGGTCTGTTTGGAACAAAAAACAAATAGCAAAAAATTAATTAGTGTATAAAGCAAGCCTATTGTCAGTCCCTGAGTCTTTGCTGCCTCTGACTATAGCATCTGGATTTGTTAATGCAGATGACTCACATTGTTAAGTCTTTGTTAAATAACTAGATGATATTTTGAATTAATAAAATGGTCGTTCTAATTTTAATAACATTTCTTTTTAAATTTAAGCAAGAAGAAACAGATGTTTTAAACAGACCAATCCTCACCACATGATAGCTGCTCAAGTTTGTCACTAAGTTTCATGGCTTAACGGGAGTAAGGACTACATGAATTAGTAAGGATTGGGCCCTAGACTAGTAACATATTGGGAGTTACTGGAGATGTATATCTTGAAGTCGTTCACATCCAGGATATAAAAAATTCCTTCTCTTAGGTTAGTTTAGCTCTTGAAGGAGGGAGTCAGCCATGGGCGATGCTTTTCTTGAGCAATACTTTGCCCTCGTAACGAGGATTTGATTGTGGCTTTGAGAATCAGACGTGTCGTGGCAGAGAGGATGTGAAAGTGAAGCACCCGAATGGCAGTTGGTGGTGACGTCCTGTCTGCTGAGGACAGGAGCGAGTTCAGCACGTCTGTGGGGACCGCGTGCGTAACTGACAGCTACTGCGCTCCTCAGGAGCTCAGCCTTCTCCTGCACCGGCTCCCTGGAAACAAAGCCGTGGCTGCCCCTTCTCCAGCTGCTGTGTGGAGCATCCTCATCCAAGTTAACCTCTCACCGTGAACCTAGACATGGCAGGCCTTTCAGCTGCCTCCTCGCACGCTTCGGCAAGAATTGCTAGCTCACTTTTGCAGCTTAGCGGCTCCGCTGAGCCACTGTATGAGCAAAGAGGATGGGCCCGCAGTCACAATACAAGCCTGGGACTCTGGAGGTGTACCTACAGTTCAGCATATGCTTCACAAGTGTACATCCCTATGATGCAGTAACAGTAAAATAAACAAAAGATGGTAAACCCCATACCCTGGAGCTCTTACTGCTCTAGGCCAGACATCCAAAAAATGGATAAACTCTCTTCGCTGGCATGTAAATGTCTCTACATCACCATGACCAACATTTAGGGCCTAAATGGATGGACTCCCACAGTACATAAGAAGTTGTGCTTGTTGAAGAGGTTACTGCCACCCACCAGCTATTTATTGTCCCTCTGCTGGAGTCTGCTGTCTCCTCAGATCTGTTGGCTCACTTTATCCTAATCTTATTTAGGCAAATGGGTCTGAGCTAATGCAGATAGTTCAAACAGTATGTCTGGTAACCTGGCTCATTTAATCTGAAAAGGGTTGGGGAACACACATACGAGCAACTGTACCAGCAGATGTGAGGAGCATTAATATCTGGCAGGGGTGATGCTGACAAAAAATGGGGATGGCAGGTTTTTTCCCTGTCTCAGCTGGGCTTTGGAAGAGAGTACCTGTTTATAATCTTAGGACACACATTTCTTTTGGGTGTAGTGCTGACTAAACAGGTCCTATTCACCTCCCCCTGCCTCCAAACCTCCTCTTGGATCGAACTGTAAGAAGTGGGTAACAGCCTCGTGCGCTCTGCCCCTTCTCTTCCCCCTTCCTGTTATGCCAGCACTACCGGTTGGGCCGTCGGGTGAGTCAGTGCGAGGATCTGGATAAAAATAAGTTTTCTTTCTCCCCCCTTAGGTTACTGGCACACCGTGCAGCTGCGCAGACCGTTGCATCAGCACCCCCAAGGTCCGTGCCAGGTGGTTATGGCCGTCACCTGGAGCTGCTGGAGCTGGCGCTGCAGCTGAAAGAAACGTTCATGCAGTCACGGCATTTCTCCCTTG
>NW_010512900.1:7436-12537 GCF_000687285.1 Phaethon lepturus
TGACAGTGAAGTGGGAGTAACTGGACTTCTCAGTTTACAGGAGCGCTTAAAGGATAAACGTATCAAAGCAACAGCTCTCCAACTAGGAAGCTGCTCCCTTGGGAAAGCACAGCATGTACCAGGTTGGGATGGAGAAGGCTCAGGAAAATTTCTTCTGGCCTCTCCTGCGTCTCTCCCCCCTCATCCTCTTCCAGCCTTTGCAGTTCCTCCCTCTCTTCACTGGGAGCATTCACTTTGTGTCCTCTACGCAGAGGGGCCGAAGGAAACTGGCAGTGGGATGAACTTTTTTGGAACTTGGAGGCTGGGATTCATTTGGAGAGAAAGCAACAGGATGATGGTACTTGTGAGTGATACAGTATGACTGTACTTCGGGCGGCTAAGGCAGCTGCAAGTTGGGCTGCAGGAATTTGGGGTTACCCAGAAAGCAAACGTGCATGTACGTGTAAAAGGGTGGGGAATGAAGATAAGGTGGGGGAAGGAGGGCATTACAAACTATTACAGCAAAGGAGAAAGGTGGGACTCTGGCTAAAAGACTCAGAGATGCTGCATTAGAGATTGTGAATGGTCAAATACTACAGAAATGGGTCAGAAATAGAGTGCATCGGGCAAAACCATAATTTTGTCACCTTTGCAAATATTCAGAATTGCATATACACTATAGTCATAGAAAAGAAATTCAGTTTGCAAAGGAAAAAAGATATGTGACATCCCCTATTCCATGCCTTTTTGGCTGTACATAAAAATATCCTACAGACAAATTACTCTTCTTGGTGAAGACATGGAGGCCACAATAGTCTGTTCCTAGAAACAGATATATACTACAGGTTACAGGTAATGTTTGCATTGTGATATAAAATGTGTAACTATACTGTGGAAAAAGTTTAGGAAAGAAAAATAGGACTTTTTTTTTTTTTTTTTTTTTGGAAGATCCAGCATCTTTACAGCTAAGGTACCGATCTCATTTAGTTTATGAGTGTGAAAGCTGTGTATTGTCAGACTGACTGTTTCTTCTATGTATCAGTCAACCCTGCATGCTACAACTGATGATAGAAAGGACCTGCGACCAACATGTATCTAACAGCAAATATTTCTTTTGGTTTCCCATGAGTCTCTTGCACATCAGCAAAGAAAAGATTTGTAAAAGGCAGGAGAATGGGAAAAAAACAGTGGCAGAGAACTCTATGATTATTGTTGTACAGAATCTCATTTAAGTTTTCTAATTTATAAATGAACAGGACTATAAATTATTAATTCAAAGGAAGGCTGGCCTTTTCCTCAATTTCTCCAAAGTGCAATGTTGTTCTCAAACAATGACAGGATCCAGAAATATTAGTGTAATTTAGTTTAAAGGCTCAGATTTCACCAGTGGGTAAACCCAGAAATCAGCCACCCCTACTATTACTGCCAAGTGGAAGATTTTGTTTTGATTTAGAAAATTGGTTGGGCTGCTGTCTCACCAAAGTACAGACTCAAGAGCTGTTTTTCCTAGAGGCCTCAGTCCACAGAAGCACTTAATCAGGGCTTAACTTTAAGGAAGTGAGTGATCTTATTGACTTCAATGGATGATTCGCATTTGTAAAATTGAGGTATTTAAACATTCTATTCAAGTGGTCTAAATCCAGCAAGGAAAAAAAATTGCTAATGTTGCATTTCCATAATAAAATCGTGTATGACATTCTTGAGATGGAGATGGTGATGTTTTGAAGTCCTTTTGTTTACACATTGCCAGAAGAAATTGATTAAATTGCCCAGGATTAGTGGCTGCTAAAGAATGGATTTTAATTAAATGGTAGAATGTGTCACTCTCTACATGTTTCAGGCCACAATCTGTTGGCATAAACCGTGTTTTTTCAAAGTTCATTATGACCAGTGAAAACAAAATTATTACACTTTACCTATAGGCTTTACACCTAACAGAGTCTGGTTTATCAGCTGGATATCTACTGCAATAGTTTACATACTACATTTGTGACTGGAATGTAAATATTATGTAATAAAGAAAACACTACTATGTTATATGTATATGTTGACCACATAAGGGTTCTCTTAAAAGCAAAATCCCATTACTATAGCTCCAAACACCAAGCAAAAGCATAAAGCTAAAGCCCTGAGCTGGCTGCTTACTTTTCTGTGATCTGATTTATGCCTTATTGAAATCAATTAAAAGATTTGCACTGACTTCAGAATGATTTTGATTGGATGTTTAACTAGTAAAAGAAGTGATAATTTAATAAAAGCCCACATACTTCTCTCTTTTTCCCTCATTAAATCTAATGCCAATCTAAAAGAAGGAAATGGAGAATTACAGTGAATTTGACAACTGTTTTGTCAAACTGCGCAGTGGATTTAACCGTAAAGCACAACATGAACGCAATGAAAAGGGTTTTTTTGTGCACAGGGATTTTTCGGACTTTGGTAGGTACCCAGGTCAGAGGCAATGGGCTCTTGAACCTCCGACTGGTTTTTTACCTCACCAAAAAAAAATTAAAGATAACACTGTTTCTCCCAATACCTCTGAAATAACACGTCGGCACTATTACGGTATTGGTTTGTTTTCTGTATCTCTCCTTAAGTGTTGCTCTTTGCATGATTTAAGGGCTGCTGCTCTGACTAAACGGAAGGAGGGCTGCCGCACGGCTGGGAAAAGCGCCTCGCTTCCGTGGGGTCGAGCTACAGGCGGGCGGCCTAGGGGGTCTGTGCAGGTGTCATAGCCAATGGAATAAACAAATTACCAACCCTAAGTTTAGAAAATTACGTTTTTTACCCTGGAAAAGGATCCCAGAGCACCAGAGTTTATAATTTGTCAGGAAAAAACCAAGAGAAAGAAACCATGCTTGGGCAACATTGGTTTATAGAAAATAATGTAAATCGAAGACACAATGAAAATGGCACTGAAGTTAAAACTGCGCACTTGCGATATCAAGTATCAATGCAATCACTTTGCAGCCGATAATATGCATTGCAATTAGAGCTTTTTTACATTATATTATAATAAATTCATAATTCATGCATACAATGAGAGCTTTTGGAAAGGAGCATTTGAATTTAACAAACGCTACCACTCATCATCCGAGCAAAGATGGCAAAAGGAATTTCAACATTATTTGCCATCTCAAAAATTGAACCATCGTTGTTGCTTTGTGTTGTGCTTCCCTTGCACAGACTGCAGTGCCTTCTGTCTGCTTTAGGGTGTGGCATCTGCCATTGGGGAGGAAAAACTGGCATGTGTTGCCTTTCATAGCAGACTGATTTCATTGTGCTGAGGGCCTCTATTTTATAGTCTCTTAGTTCCAATCTTGTAGCCGAGTTGCTGAAACAAGCGGGAGGAAAAGGAGTTTGTAGTATAAACTCTTTGGTTTAAACCCTCTCCCTTTTTTTTCTTTCCCGGGGAAAGCATTTTGAAGTAAATCTGCGTTAAACTTTGCGGGTTATTCTCCTGATCAGAAAGAGTTGCGGAGCATGTCAGAAGTACCGCGATCTGCAGCCGAGGCGCTATCAGTGCATCTATCAGATTTCCAACATACGTATTTTTGCTTGGATACAAATGTCTTAAAGTATAAATGTGTAATTGATTTTATATTTTATTTTAGGGTACACGTGTAAATAAATACACACAAGTAGACATCTATATTTATATTTGCATATGAAAGACTTCAAAAAATCAACTTATGGGGTTTAATGCGTATAATTAGCGTGCATTTGAATACAGAAAAGAAGAAAATCCAGGAGAAAATGTCAAAAAGGCTCACTAACAAAGATGTAGTAGTCTCTTGGCAAAAGCTGATGAATGATTTGGCATGAATTCATATTACAGTTCTGTTATTCTCTCTCCTACAAAGATGATATACCCCTTTCTAGCAGTTTGCATAGAATTGCAATTTGTTGTTGTTACAGGCTGTAATGACCCTTGGGTATGCACCTGATTCCCCCCACTAGAATTACTCACCATTTTTTTTCCCGCTATGTGTTTTTCTACTAGCCATATAACATTTTTGCACTTGCAGAGAGTACCAAAAAAAAAAGAGGGAGAGAGAGAAAAATACAATTGTAACAGAAGTATTAGCAAGATGTACTTGACAAGCACTGAGGCTTTGCAAAACCAACTCCATAATGGAAATCAGAGTATTTCTGACTTTTCAGACAGAACTAAAATTAATAGACACTGGAATCACACTGTTCATACATTTATCAATAATCTTTGCATGTAATACAACATTATAGCGTGAAGCTTCTGCTCCTTAATGTTTTCACAGTGGATTCAAAAAAGCCTACCTACTCACAACAGCATCTTTCTTGATATGCTGCATTTTTTTCTACCGTTATTATTGAATCTCCCATTTTTCCATCTTGAAATTTGACAACGTGCTTACCTTTAACAGAGCGCATAAATATATTAGTTTAAAACAGGGCAGTTTAGACCCTTACTATATTGAAAACATTCGCTAATACCCCAGTCTGCTGTATTCATAACCAAGTATTTGATCTCCCGAATGCTTTCATTAGTTGAACATAGAGTGTGACTATTACCTTATCGTATACTAGGGTATCATTTGTATGAAGGTAGTTATAAAAGAACCTTCAGACTGTTCTGAAAGATGGTTCAAAAATGTAGGTCAGCAGCAGCAGCAGCTTTCCATTTGGAGCAAGAGTTACTCGGGTTATGTATTTTGGTTTTTCTGTTACTACGTTTTCACGAGTGTCTTGTGGGGACTGGAAATCGCATTGTGTGGGGAAATGATTATGAGACCAAAAATGTCTCACGCTCCTTGATCAACTCTTGTTGATCTGCAAATAAGTGCACAGAACGTATTGAGAACAGCCCGATACATGAAAGCATCGTCAGTGCAAATGACCGTTAGAATTTGGGGACAGCTGGACAATGTCGACAACTGTAAAGATGCGGGCGCTGCTGAATTTTAGGTTAAATTTTATACCCGTCTGCACACACAATATAAATCTTCGGCGGGGGTGTGGGGGGGGAGCCTTATTTGCTTATTTTCCCGTGACCTAGCAAAGGCTTCCCTGCTCACGGAATGCAACGACACGCGAGGCTGGGGGGCAGCCTGCCGTCCCCCAAAGTTTGTCCGGTTCATCCGCTCCA